>NC_034612.1:31013503-31015138 GCF_900095145.1 Mus pahari
CACCACCACCACCATCACCACCACCACCATCACCACCACCATCACCACCACCACCACCACCACCACCACCACCACCACCCCGACCACCAAAGCAGGAGCAACCCAAAACTGACCACAAAGGCACCAGCTCTTCTGTGCTAGAAAAGAGTGTGAATCTGTGGGATAATAATCACCTAGCCCCCTGGGATTCAGTGCAGGAAGACACACATTTGCATGCTGTGGTTTGAGCATGAAATGCCTTCCAAAGTCTTGCGTGTTTGAACACTCGGTCCTCAGCTGGCGGCACTGTTTGGGAAGGTTGTGGCACCTCCAGGAGGCGGAGTCTTGCTGGAGAGAGTCTGCCACTGGAGGAAGGCTTTGAGTTTTTACAGCCCCGCCCCATTTCCTGCTTATGCTTAGCTTTCTGTGTGTACACGTAATATGACCAGCCATGACCAGCCATGATGGACTGAATCACCACAGATTGTGAGCCAAAGCAAACCGTTCCCTCTCTTATGTTGCCTCTTGCAGGGCATTTGTCATAGCCATGAAAAGGTAAGTAATCCGTGCAGAAAGCTGGGGAAGTCATAGGGAAGGGGCACGGATCTGTACTTTGGGAGTCTTACACACCAGCGACATCTTTATGTGGAATTCTTTCTGCAGTTTCTAGCATTGATTTTCCTTGCTGTAGTTTTATTCTTTTTGTCCTCTCCAAGGTTTGTGTGTTGGGAGCTTGGTCCTTAATTCTAGAGAAGTTACTTGGTGGTGGGACCTTTAAGGGGCCCTTTAAGGTGGCCCCTCCTATCACATGACACAAATAAGAGGTCTTTCACCAGAGCTGAGTGTAAACTAAGCTAAACACACTTTTTCTTCTATATAAACTGTCCTGCCTCAGGTTTTTGTCATATCAACAAATACAAGGGCTAAGACACTACTGATTTCCCTTACTGTTTATACTTCATGGACTTTCCATAAATATTTTCAGATATCACTTCCCCTGAGGTTCCTAGCACTCCACCATTTCCCTAGGACAGAAAGGATCCATTTCATCCATGCCACTCTTGGCTGTTTAGTTTAAGCTGCCTGGAGCACTGCATTGAAAAGGATCCCAAGTAACATCCAAGCTCAGTGGGAAAGCATGCTGTGCTTAATTAAGGCTGGCCTCCACGGATGTAAGAGACAATGGAAGCTTGCCGACTGCTTGTCGTCTGTGCTGTGGGGTAGGGATTTTCAAACCCTTCCAACTGTGATGCGCAGAAAGAAAAACATTGTGTAGTGTTACCCAGTGGCCAACACAGAGATGAACATACAAACATGAAAGAGCAGAGTCAAGTGGAGCACGTCCTGTGAACCATTAGAAGCCTGTGGGTTTCTTCTTAGAACAGTATAGTTTATATAGTATTGTGGTGATGGGGATGGAAACCAGGGACTTGTGCATACTAGGAAAACATTCTACTACTGAGTCACACTCCAGCCCCTCACTGGGGGATTCTAGGCAGAGGCTCTGCCACTGAGCCACACCCCCAGCCCCTCACTGGGGGATTCTAGGCAGGGGCTCTACCACTGAGTCACACTCCAGCCCCTCACTGGGGGATTCTAGGCAGAGGCTCTGCCACTGAGCCACACCCCAGCCCCTCACTGGGGGATTCTAGGCAG
>NC_034612.1:31015470-31029147 GCF_900095145.1 Mus pahari
TATCTGTATCTGTATCTGTATCTGTATCTGTATCTGTATCTGTATCTGTATCTGTATCTGTATCTGTATCTGTATCTGTATCTGTATCTGTATCTGCACCTGCACCTGCACCTGCACCTGCACCTGCACCTGCACCTGCACCTGCATCTGCATCTGCATCTACATCTACATTTACATCTACATCTATATCTGTAGCACTGGGATGTGGTACAGGTCTCACTGTTGTCTTTACTGTTGACAAGGTCAAAGGTGCCACTAATCAGTAGTGTGATCTGCCACCTGCTGACATTCATTGACATGAGGTGAAGCTAAATGTCATTGCAGGTTTGCAAAAGCAGAACATGTACCCAGCCCTTCAAGTTCACTGATTCCGAGTTCTGCACACACAAAGCTTAGACAGGGTGGGGAGTGGCCTACTATGATGCCCTTTGCTCCAGGTACTGTAACATTTCAACCCTGATGTGGAAAGGATCAGGGATGCTCAGGTGAGGACATGCCAAGGTTTGGGCATCATGAAGCTCAGGAGGTTCACAAGGGCCCATCCAGCGGTTTCAGAGGCAGTGACAACTGCTGTGGGGAGGACCCTTCAGCCTGTAAGTTGTACAGAGAGCTCCAGGGGTGCAGCCTTTAAGAGTCTGTCTCCCGTGCTGGGTTGGAGCTTTTGTGCCGAAGCTGTCAGAGTCATCTATGCTCCTGTGAGCGGCCGCTCACCCAGGCTCAGGTGAGGGCCCCGTTACCCAGGCTCCTGCCAGGAGACCTTCACACATACTACATGCAACCTCTCACCCATGCATGCTCCTTTAAGGAACTCTTCAACTCTGTTCTCGTGAGTAACACCATATGTTCTTAGGTAACTCCTCACACACCCTGATAAGTAACTCATTGGTTCCTTGAGATTTTGGTGGAGCTGTGTCATCAGTCTGGCAGTGGTGCCTAGCGCGGGGGTCGGGGTGGTGAGTAGATATTCATCCAAGCCTCATTCGGGAAAGGCAAGCAACACATCTGAGGACCCCAGAATAAAAGCCCTCTTCTGGAGGGAGATCGAGCCAATTGGAGGCATGCCCTTGACTGAGCATGTGTGGGTCACACTCTCCCCTTCCCTCCATTACCTGCACGGTTGATCTTGGACGGCAGCATGGGCGCATTGAGCACCTCGTCTTCATCTTGCTCATCGATGACCTTGCACTGGCGCAGGTAGGGGGTGAGCTTGGCGGGGTTGATGTAACGGCTCAGCATGTGCCGGTTGCATTCCACGTTATCCCACAGGGCCTCCTCTTCATCCTTCAGCGTCTCCATGTAGTCATCCATAGCTGGCCCTCCTCCTGTGAGGCATAAACCCCAACAAGGTTAATAAAAATGCTGCTATGAAACAACACTATAAAACGCTTGGGAGTGATGGCTGGCAAAGACCGCTGAAAAAAATAAACGTATAGCACAGAAAAGTGCATAGGACAGATTGCCTCTTATCCGAGGGAGAAGGGGATGGAGACATAAATACAAGTATAAATTTTCTTACACACTAAACACAAAACAATAGAAAGATGAGCTGTAACACGTTTTTAAAGGACAATTTATAGGGAGAGATGGAATGTCCTGTCATTGGGGTATATGCTCTTTCCATGCAGGTATTATCTTACTAAGAATATATCTTTCTCCAAACAATATTTATATAATACCATTTGCTTCTAAATTCTGCACAAATGATACTATCCTGTCTGTATCTCCTTCTATATTGCTTTTTTCCTTCTGCATTTTCTTTGAGGTTTATTTAGGTGGGTGCATAAAAGATTTATTTATTTATTTTATGAGGATACTGTAGCTATACAGATGGTTGTGAGCCATCATGTGGTTGCTGGGAATTGAACTTAGGACCTCTGCTTGCTCCGGCCTCGCTCACTCTAACCCAAAGATTTATTTATTTATTATATGTAAGTCCACTGTAGCTGTCTTCAGACACACCAGAAGAGGGCGTCAGATCTCATTACAGATGGTTGTGAGCCATCATGTGGTTGCTGGGAATTGAACTTAGGACCTCTGCTTGCTCCGGCCTCGCTCACTCTAACCCAAAGATTTATTTATTTATTATATGTAAGTCCACTGTAGCTGTCTTCAGACACACCAGAAGAGGGCGTCAGATCTCATTACAGATGGTTGTGAGCCATCATGTGGTTGCTGGAATTTGAACTCAGGACCTTTGGAAGAACAGTCAGTGTTCTTAACTGCCGAGCCATCTCTCCAGCCCCAGTTCATTTTTTAAAATGTAGTTTTAAGATGATACAACTCGAACACTATAAACTTGTTCATTTTAATTCAATGACTTAAGGGATTGTTTATTATTTATGCAGGTCTCCATGTATGCGTTTATGTACACCTTGCCTGTGCAAATGCTCATGAAGAACACAAGAGGGCGCCGGATCTTCTGAAATTGTAATTCTATATAGTTGTGAGTGTGAGCTGCTGATTTTGGTGCTCAGACTGAACCTGGGTCCTCTGCAAGAGCTTAGCTGCTGAGCCATGTCTCCAGCCTCAACAATCTTTAAACAACACTAAGTTGTTCATTTATCGTTATTATTTATAATGGTCCAATAATTTTAAGTACTTCTGTCTTGCCTAAAAGAAATCTCATACCTATGAGTGGTTACTCTTTCGAAGAAAATACATGGTCAGCTGGTTATTCAGGTGGGTGTGTGTGTGTGCGTATGCACAGGGTATGCACACATGCAGGTGTGTAGACATAGACACCTGTGTGCACAAATGGAAGGTAGAGAGCATCAGGCATCTTGATCATCTCTGTTTTACTCCTTCAAGACAGCATCTCTCATTGAACCTGGAATTAGGCTGACATCCATCAAACCTAGGCATTCCCCTGTCTCTGTCCCTATGCACTGGGGTTATAGGTGTGGTCATAGCCCCCGGCATTTTACATGAGAGGTAGAATTCAAGCTCAGGTCCTTACGCTGTACAGCAAGCAGTCTCCGCAGAACTATCTTCCCAGCCCCCTTAGCAGTCACTAGATCTTCAGAGTGTCCCATCTGCATCCACACATCTGCTTTCTGTCTGTGCACAGATTGTGGAGAGCTCCCCCCCCCCATGTTGTTCTCAAAGTTTGATCATTTTAAAGCAAGTATCAATCTGCCCTCCCTCCTCCTCTTTCTTCCTCCCTGGCTCCCCCTCCTCCCCATCCCTTTCTTTCAAAACAGTTTTCTTTATTGGGCTAGAATTCATATGCCATGTGATTCATCTTTTTAATGTGTACAGTTCAATGGTTTGCAAACTGTGTGTCTGTCACACAATCAATTGAAAACGTGTTCATTATTTTAAAAAGAAACCCAGCCATCCATTTCCCCCCCAACACCTACCAGCTCCTGGCAACAACTAATGTACTTCCTGTGCCCATGGCTTCCCTGTTTTGCTTCTGTGATTGTGATAAAATGCCCCGACAAGACAACAACTTAGGGGATAAAGGGTTTACACTAACTCCCGATTCCAGCTCACAGTCCATCATTGCGGGGAAGACAAAGCAGGGTGTTGGAGCAGCTGATTATATCACACACCCACAGTCAAGAGCAGAGAGAAATGAAGGTGTGCATTAGAGGGCTCAGCTCACTTTCTCTCCTCTAAGGCAGTTCAAAGCCTGAGCCCAGGGAATGGCTTTTTCTGAAACAGTGTAACTTTGTGTAGCCTTGCCTTTAGACCCGTCCACAGGCCAAGCTGATCTAGATAATCTTCAGCAAGACTCTTCCCAGGTGATACTGTGTTCAGTGATAATTTAAACTATCATCACACACAAACATGCCTTGACTCCCAGCATTCTGTGGCTCGGTTATTCTACACTGGCACGTCCTCCAAAACCTGTCCATCAAGACTGGGGAGTCAAGGAGCCTCCTCTGAGTTTGACCTTCAGAACCCACATAAAAACCTGGGCATAGTGGCTCACACTCGCAACCCCAGCTCTTAGGAGGCAAAGACAGTCGGTCCTTGAGGCTCACTGCACAGACAGCCTTGACTGCTAGGTGTGTTTCGGACCAGTGAGAGACCTTGTCTCAAAAAACTCAAGGTGTGCAGTATCTGAAAAAAAAATGGCAGCAGTTTTGCCCTATAAAACCAGGTACACCCACACAGGTGGCCACAAGCTCAGACTTGTCCTATACACACAGGTGCACCCCCACACAGGTGGACATACACTCAGACTTGTCCTATACACACAGGTGCACCCCCACACAGGTGGACATACACTCAGACTTGTCCTATACACACAGGTGCACCTCTCCACAGGTGGACACAAGCTCAGACTTGTCCTATACACACAGGTGCACCACCACACAGGTGGACACATGCTCAGACTTGTCCTATACACACAGGTGCACCCCCACACAGGTGGACACAAGCTCAGACTTGTCCTATACACACAGGTGCACCCCCACACAGGTGGACACAGGCTCATTGTCAAATGATTGCTCCTTGTGTTGGTTTCACAGTTTAGTTCTTCATGCATTGATGTATTGTTGAGCTCATTCTGCCTTCTTGAGTCATTTGATGGACAGTGCTGCCCAGGACTTGATAACTGGGATTTTGTGGGGATACGTGCTTTTTATTCTCTGAATAGATACAGAGAACTGGAAATTGGAGGCTGGATGGAAAATACTGTGTATGTGTGTGAGACGTATGTGAGCATGTGTGGGTATACACACCCATGCACACATGTGGAGGCCAGAGGAGGATGTTTGGGGTCCTGTCCTATCACTACTCTCTCTATTTATTTGAGACAGGGTCTCTCACTGACCCTGGAGGTAGGCTGGTGGTGAGCCAGCCCCAGTGACCTTGTTGTCCTATACTCCACAGCACAGCCATGCTTGGTATTCTATTTGCATGGCATGCTGAAAATGTGAACTTCGGGAATGTGAAAACATCGGTCTTATAGCAGATACTCTTACCCTCTGAGGCATCTCCTCAGACCCAGGAAAGAGGGTGCTACATTTTGAGGACCCGCTACAGTGTACTGCAAAGCAAGGGACACAGTTTCCCATTGGAGCAAGTGATGCCTCAGGACCCTGACCACTCCCTGACCCCTCCACATTCTCTGGCCAATGCCAGCTCTCCTCTGTCTTCTCTGTGATACCTGATCCCTGCTTGTGAAATGGTATCTCACTGTGGTTTTGCTCTGCATTTTCCTATGACTAATGGTGCAGAGTGCCTGTTCGTATGCACGTTGGCTACTTGTGTCGAGGAGTATCTGTTCAGAGCCTTCACCCAATTGCAGGGCTTCCTCAGGAATCTTGCATGCAAGACTGCATGTCATCAGATCTCCTTGCAACTGTCTATAGACAATGCTTCTTGCACACACTCTTAATTCTTTTGTAAAGTTCCATTTGTGTGCATGTGTGTATGTGTGTAGGTGGATGAGTGTGTGCCAGAGCACACACGTGGAGGTCAGAGGACAACTTGGGAGAGCTGGTCTCTTTCCACCATGTAGGTCCCTGAGATTGAACTCAGGTAGACAGGTATGGTGGCACCTGCCTTTACCTGCTGAGCCATTTCTCTGGCCCATAACCTTTAAATTTAGATGTCATCCAATTTGTTGACTGTTCTCACCTCAGCATTCATAAAACACCCGCTGTTTAACACAGTGGGTCTCAACTTTCCTAATGCTTTCCTCAACTCTTTAATATGGTGACCCACAACCATAAAATTAGTTCATTGTTTCTTCATAAGTGTAATTTTTCTATTTTGTGGATTATGGTGTAAATACCTGATATGCAGGATATCTATGTGACCCTAATCTCAAAGGGGTCACGACTCACAGGTTAAGAAACACTGGTCTAAAAGCAAAGCAACGAAGACTTACATTTTTCTTGTTACAGTTTTGTTTAAGCTTTTAAATCAAGGCTTATGATTCATTTCATTAAATTGTGTTTGTGGTGTGATTTAGGCATCTGATTCTGCTGCCATGATAAAATACCCGGAGAAAATGAACTTAAGGGAGAAAAGGATTTGTTCTGGCTCACAGTTGGAGGGGGTCACTGCCTCATAGTGTGGAAGTCATGATGGCAGGAACAGGGACCAGCTGGTCACATCACCTTCACAGTCAGGAAGCAAAGAATGAACAGGAAGTGCGGCCAGACTATAAAGCCTTGAAACTCACCTCCAGTTACCCACTTCCTCTGTCAAGGCTGTACTTCCTAAATGTTCTATAGCTCCTTCCCAAACAGCACCACCTGCTGCACCCAAGTGTTTAAACCCATGAGGCAATGGGGGACATTTCATTGCCAATTCATATAAAGGTACAAGTGTGTCCTCCTCCTCCTCCTCCTCCCCCTCCCCCTCCCCCTCCTCCTCCTCCTCCCCCTCCCCCTCCTCCTCTTCCTCCTGCCTCTGCCTCCCAGCTTCCCTAGTGCTGTTATAGATGTGCCCCATTGTGCCTGGCTTTTTACCTGTGTGATGGGAATTGACATCTCTCCAGGCCTTTTCCTGACATTTCTGCAAAGCAAAGCCAGCTGGTATTCTGACAGTGAACCCACTCAACTCGAAGAGCAACTGAGGGCTGGTGCTGTCCAACGAGAGGGAGTCTCCTGGTCCACATGCATACCTTTCCTTGTAGCTACGTTCTAGAATCTTTCAGCAATGGTTTAGTGTGTGTGCCACAGGTTGAATGTCAAGTGTCACCCAAAGGTCTGTCACTAGGGACACAGGATATAAAGGGAATATGAAAAATCTCTCCCTCTTTCCTCGACCGCTCCCCTCCCTCTCTTTCTCTCTCTCTGTCCTCTCCTATCTTGACATTCTCTTTCACCATGATGTGCTGTCCTCACCAGAGGCCAAAACCAGAGCATCCCCGATCTTGGTCTCTGGAGAGTGCGACCTGTTTTTAACCTCCTAAGCATCATGTATCCGGGAATGTACAATGTCAGAAAGCTCACTAATACAGCGAGTAAATCTTGCATTTCTTCTGATAAATTTATTCCTACATGGTTTTTGTTATTTCAATGATTATAAATGGGCTTTACTTCTTTACATTCATTTGAGGAATGTTCATGGATAGTGTACAAATACACAATTGATTTTCACGTGTTGATTTTAAATCCTTAATTTTATTTAGTAATGTTTCACAGTTTTCAGGGAATGTGCCAGCGTGGGTGTTGCCGGCTACTCAGAAGTCAGTGTGTAAAGACATGGTCCTTAGAGTGGTACACCTGGGGTGAGAGAGTCTGGCCTTTGGGAAGCCTGCGTAATTTGAAATTATTTATTAGTTTCAATAGTTCCTTAGTGTGTGTGTGTGGGTCTTATGTGTAAGATCATGTCAGCTCAGAGACTTTATTTCTTCTGTCTTTTCAATTTGGGTACATTTGTGTGTGTGTGTGTGTGTGTGTGTGTGTGTGTGTGCGTGCACTAATGGATATGGTTTTGTGGAACCCAGAGCTTTGAGCTTTCTATGTAAAAACTCTGCCACTAAGCCATGTCCCAGCCCCTCACTGGGGGATTCTAGGCAGGGGCTCTACCACTGAGCCACACCCCAGCCCCTCACCGGGGGATTCTAGGCAGGGGCTCTACCACTGAGCCACACCCCAGCCCCTCACNGNGGGATTCTAGGCAGGGGCTCTACCACTGAGCCACACCCCAGCCCCTCACCGNGGGATTCTAGGCAGGGGCTCTACCACTGAGCCACACCCCAGCCCCTCACTGGGGGATTCTAGGCAGGGGCTCTACCACTGAGCCACACCCCAGCCCCTCACTGGGCAAATACTTAGCTGCTGTGGAGTCCAAGCCCTCGCTAGGAGGTTCTGGACTGGCACTCCACCACTGGGCTTTTCCTCACCAGCTCTTTTGTCGTTTCTTTCTCCTTTATACCTAATTGCTCTGCATAGCTCCTCAGTGTGCAGAAGTAGAGAGAATGAACACTCTTTCTTTGTTCCTGATCTTAGAGGAAACCCCCCCAGTCCTTACCACTGGACATGATTTTGTCTGTCTGTCTGTCTGTCTGTCTGTCTGTCTGTGTGCCTACCTCTATCTCTTTCCCTCTCCCTCTAATAGTTGTCATTTATTAGGCCCAGGAAGTTCCCTCACATTCCTGGCTTGCTGACCACTGCTGTCATGAATGGCTCATCAATTCTGATTTTGTTAAATCAGACTTTCCTGCATCTATTGAGATGATCATGTGGCTTTTAAGATTCTATCAACGTGGTGTGTTCCATGAACTGATTTTTAGATGCTAATTAAACCTTCCACCCCAAGGATGAATCCAATTTACACACACACACAACACACACACACACACACACACACACACAACTTGACTCAATTTTCTCGGTGTAAGATAAAACAGATTTTGCATCTGTATTTATAAGAGTTATTCATCCGTGATTTTCTTTAATTGTAATGCCAGGTTCTGAGTTCAGCGTCATTCCAGCCTGATAGGAATGACCTGGGAAATATTCTTTCCCATCCGACGTTTTGGAGGAGGTTTTGGAGAATTAATGTTAAATTTTCTCTTGCTTAGTCAAGCTTACAACTAGAGGCATTTGATCACACGCTTCTCCCTGTGTGTTGAGATCACATGCATGTGTTTGTGCATGTGTGTTTGTATATGTAGAAGCCATAGGTCAGCCTTAGGTGGTGTTCCTCACGTGTCATCCTCCTTATTTTGAGACAGGGTCTCTCACTGGCTCAGGACTTTCTGATAGAAAGCAGGAGAAGCCGCCCTGTCATCCTCCCAGCTCTGTGGTTATAGGAGTGTGTCGCCACACCAGGTTTTTAAAAACAGTGGCTTCTGGGTGTGAGACTCAGATCCTCCTCACACAGGCGTGCCAAGCACTGTGCAGACAGAGCCATCTCTCCAGACCCGTGGGCGTTTTGATGGGATCACTGTTCTTACTCGTTATGGGTCAGTTTATATGCTCTGGTCTTTTCTTTTTCTCTTCTTTTGAGCTAGTTTTGGTTGTCTGTATCATTACAGGAATTTGTCTCCCTAACACTGTCCTGTTTATTGGCGATAGTTGCTTATGGTTCTGACCACAATCCTTTTTTAACTCTGTAAAGTCAGCCACAATACCTCTTCTGTTAGTGATTCTAGGAATCCGAGCCATCTTCATTTTTTCCTCATCAGTGTAGGTAAAGAGACATCAAGAGAGCCATTCCAAGGGCTGATGGGATGGCTTAGGGGATAAAGTGTTTACTGCACAAGCATGAGGTCCTGAGTTTGAGCCTCAGAACCTACTAAAAATCAGAGGTGTGGCTGTAATCTCAGTGCTGGGTAGGTGGAGACAGGAAGATCTCTAGGGTTGAATCAGTGAGCTCCAGGTTCTGTGAGAGGAGTCAGTGTCTCAAAGGAGGCAGATGACATCTCCGAGGATAACTGAAGTTGTCCTACACATGCACCTGAAAACCATTGTTTGGCACACACACACACACACACACACACACACACACACACACTCCAAGTCCTGACTCCTGGCTTTCCTGGCTTTCTCTGTACTAATTCTATCTCAGATCTATTCACCTCAGCCCTTGTCTTCATCATTTCTTGGGATTTTCTTCCCTTCAAGTATAGGCATTCAGAGCTATGATTCTCCCTCAGAGCTCTGCTTTGGCTTCACCCCACATTTTCTTGGGTGCTGTGTTTTCATGGATGCAACCATCTTCCTGTGTGGTTTCCTACTCAACCCATTCATCATTCAGAAATGTGCCCTTCATTTTCTCTGTATCTGTGATAAGTTAACAAAGCCCTGGGAGGTTGATTTTTATTGTCTGCTCTCAGCCTCATCCTCTCTGAGAGCCACTGCCCTGACACCTTGGTTAATGCCAAATAGACCCTCCTGGTCATCCTTAGGCTTAAGTAGGATGTCACCCACCAGTTTCCAGGCACTGAGTTTTGTATATGTGGCCAAGGGGAGGCTGTGTGTGTGTGTGTGTGTGTGTATCTGTGCATGTGTGTATATATGCATGTGTGTGTGTATGTGTGCATGTTTGTGTGTGTGTGTGTGTGTGTGTGTGTGTGTGTGTGTGTGTGTGTGCGCGCGCGCGTAGGGAACCAGACCAGAAGATGGCATTGGAATAATTGTGCAGCCTCCAGCTGGGCCATGAGGAGGCAGAAGCACAGGGATGTTGCAGCTTTGGGGGTAGAGAAGGGGTGAGTGAGCAGAGGACGGTCATTGCAATGAGGCCTCAGGGAGACATGAGGCTCCATGAGACATGGAGCCTGGGGTTTCCCTATGAGCCTCAGGCAAGCCTGGTTTCTGGTCATTGTGCTCAGTGTCTGGTACTTGCTGGAGGTCTTCCCTAGCCTCCTTATTAAACTGACAACAACTTCACACCACAAACTTTAAAATTTTATTTTGTGTTTATGTATGTGTTTGTGTCTCTAATGAGAGTGTATATGTATTTGCATATATCTGTACATGTATGTGCAGGAATGTGTATGTGTAAGTCCATAGATGTCAGGTGCCTTCCTGTACTGCTCCCTACCATATATACATTTATATTATATATTACATAATACATAATATATACTGCACATTATATATTATATTTATTATACATTATATACCATACACTATATTATGTGTTATATAATATACAATATATTAATGTTATATATAATATAAAACATATCATATATCATATTATATATGTTATATATTATATATCCATATTCTGAACCCAAAGCTTGCCCAGCCTGCCCCTGGAATCCCTTGACTCTGTGTTCTAAGTGCTAGGATTACGAACGGGCCGCCATACCTATCTAACATTTATATTCAGGTCGTCATGGTTATGCACCGAGTGATTTAGCTGCTGAGACATCTCCCAAGACACTCTTTTGACCTTAGGAGGCTTGCAGAGCAGTTCTCTACAGTCATCCAATTGTGTGGTTGAACACTGCAACATTTTGCTTCTATGTAACAGAAACCTGGCCGGCCTCTCCACCCTTCCCTGCACTCAGGTTCTGTGACGCGGGATTTAGCAGTCAATACAACTTTAGAGTCACCTGGGAAGAGAGTCTTTTTTATTTTTTCAATTATATATTTATTTTATGTATGTGAGTACACTGCAGCTGTCTTCAGACACACCATAGGAGGGCATCAGACCCCATTACAGATGGTTGTGAGCCACTGTGTGGTTGCTGAGAATTGAACTCGGGTTCTCTGGAAGAGCAATCAGTGCTTTTAACTGCTGAGCCATCTCTCCAGCCCAGGAAGAGTCGTAAGGAAGGACTGTCTAGGTCAGGTTGGCCTGTAAACGCGCCATGAGGAAATGTTTTCTTGTCTGGACTGATTAAAGTGGACTGTACTATTCCCTGGGTTGAGGCCCTGGACTGTATATTAACCGAGAAAATGAGCTGAGTACTAAGCATTCAGCACTCACTGTTCTGTGTCTTGACTGCAGACGTGACATAATTAGCTGCCTCTGGTTCCTGCCTTGACTTCCCCACTGTGGTGGACTGCAGCCTGGAACTAGCTAAAACAACCCTTTTCTACTGTAAGTTGCCCTTTGTCTGGGTACTTAGTTACAGCAAAAGAGAGAAACCAGGACACCGACTTAAATAATCCTGAAGTCGTATCCCCGCCCCCCACTCCACTCTGGGCCCATTCATCTCTAAGATGGTGGTGCCTTGTTGCCCTGCACCTCTGTGATGTACAGCCCAAATCCCTGAACTGCAAATGCGTGACTCTGTGTGAAGACCCACTCAGCAGACTGGCAAGCCAGGTGCTGAGAGCGTACATCGTGGGGGTTGAGTAGAAGAGTCTAGGAAGCATGGCTTCCTGCCCTTCAGGGACACAGCACGGGGTGCTCACTGCCGCAGAGACGCGACCTGAGGTGCCCCATGCATGGGAGGGTGGACTGTGGTAAAACCTTCGTACTTAAGCTGACATGATGGGGGATCCCCAGCCTCAGAGGCAAGGTTGTCACAGGCCTGTGGTGTCACGGGAACTCAAGATGTCACAGTAGTACAGTGAGGTCCACAGGAGGGGAATCACAAAACCTACAGAAGTGGCTCAGTGTGCCAAGCATCATGTCTGAACCTTCACAGAAATCACTTCATTTAAACTGAGCCTGGAGTTTCGTGTCTGAGATCCCAGATATTCAGAAATTTGAGGCAGAAAAAACACGAATAAAAGGCCTGCTTGGGCTATCCAATTAGCTCAGTGTGAGCCTGGGAACTTAGAGAAATCATACTTCAAAATAAAAAATTTAAAAGGGTTTGAGGGTGTGGCTTAGTGGTAGAACCCCTGCCTAGAATCCCCCCAGTGAGGGGCTGGGGCGTGGCTCAGTGGTAGAGCACCTACAGTACCGTAACATGTATGAGGTCACATGTTTCATCCTCAATTACCTCCCCCCCCCCATAGGAAAAAACCAATGCCGCTCCTCCTGAGAAGAGGCAGGCATATGTGATCCCGGAAGGGTATCCAGGAGCCATCACTGATGCAGCTCCAGACCACAGTTGGTGACACATAAAGTGTGTAAATGTTTTTTTTGTCTACTATGCAGATTATGAGTATGTTTTTAGTGCCCCACATAGTTCACAGACAAGGCAGCGTAGTCCAAAAGAATCCAACATCACAGACTCAATTTCAAGTCTCGTTTCCCCTCTAAGCACTGCAACCTAGTCTGACCCATCCTCTTCACTTGGGACCACCCGGTGGTGTATGTCAAGTTTCTCTGAATGCAGCCTGCCTTTACATCTCCCTCGGACACACGGAGACTCTTGATTTTCACAGCCTGCAGGGATGAAGGGTTTGTGTCTAACCTGTTTGAGTCCTGGCTCTGTTGAGTGTCACCCTGTACCACAGTGCTCTCTGTGTAAAGAGCCAGACACAAGGTTCAAGCCTCCCCACTGAGCCCCCATGGGATGAGTACTTCTTATGTTTTACCAAGGAGGCACATCTTAGGAAGAGTATATTCTCACACAAACCTCATCACAGCTGCCGGCTCCCACCAGTCTCTCTCTGTCTCTCTGTCTCTGTCTCTGTCTCTCTCCCCTCCCTCCCTCCCTTCTCTTCCTCCCCCCTCTCTTTACCCTCTCTCTTCCTTTTTCGAGACAGGGTTTCTCTGTGTAGCCCTGGCTGTCCTGGAACTCACTCTGTAGACCAGGCTGACCTTGAACTCAGAGATCCACCTGCCTCTGTCTCTCAAGTGCTGAATCAGCATGTGCCACCGCAGCCTGTCACCAGCCTCTTACTTTCACATGTAGCACATCACGTAACACAAGGGATACACTATCATGCCAGTTTTCTCAGTGGTATAATAAACATTCAAATACTGCTCACAGCCAGGCCTGGTGGCTCACTTGTTATCTTAGCACCTGGGAGGCTGAGACGGGAGAAGCTCAAATATGACGCTAGCCTGGGCTGCACAGTAAGATGCTGTCCTTAAAGCACATCTTGGGAACTGGGGAGATGGGAGTCAGTAAAGTGCTTGCCTTTCAAACATGAAGACCCGAGTGGAGATCCCCAGAATTACATTAAAAAATTACACCATGTAATCCTGTTGACGGGAGGCAGAGACAGGAGGGTCCCTGCAAGCTTAAGCCTAGCCTAAAGGGTGAAGCTCCAGGCCAGCAAGAATGGCATCTCAAAGAAGAGATGGGAAGTGACGGAGGACCAATACCTGAGGTTACATGCATGTGCACACACATGCAGTGACACACACACACACACACACACACACACACACACACACACACAC
>NC_034612.1:31029174-31033857 GCF_900095145.1 Mus pahari
ACACACACACACACACACACACACACACACACACACACACACACACGTGCACATCCCCGAATCAAAACACATATACAGCCAGGCAATGGTGGCGCACCCCTTTAATCCCAGCACTGGGGAGGCAGAGGCAGGTGGACCTCTAAGTTTGAGGCCAGCCTGGTCTACAGAGTGAGTTCCAGGACATCCAGTGATACACAGAGTAACTGTCTCAAAAAACCAACCCAAACCAAACAACAACAGCAACAATCAACAGTAACCAAAAAAACATATAGTACATACACGCATTAAAAAAAAAAGTTTGATTTTTGACCTCTAAAGGCTTCTGTAGATCACTTCCCATCAGCCCCACAGCCTTGTCACAACCTTATGCCAGGCAAACTGCACTTTCCTTTAGGTGTCCCCAGACTCCACCTTCCGTTCTCTTATATGACGTCTTAGAGCACCTCTGTGGGATGGCTAATATTAACTGTCAATTTGACAGAATCCAGAATCACCCAGGAGACGCACCTCTGGGAATACCTGAGAGGGGTTATCTAATGGGGTTAATCAAGGAGGGAAGACCCACCCTAACAGTGAGTGTCACCTTGGGCTGAAGGGAGGGATGGAAGACTGAGCTGAGGACCGGAAGTCATCTCTTCCTGCTTCCTGACTGCAGCTGCCATGATGGATTGTGGTGTTCGCCAACCACGAGTCAAAATAAACCATGCATTACTCAGAATGATCTCGCCAGGCATTTTATCTCAGTAACAGGAAAGCGACTACCCCACATCTTAGCCTTTCAGTCTAGAGATAAAACAGTACCTGGCATACGGTCAGGTCGGTCAGCGCTCTATACACAGGAGCCGTGGAACTGTTATCCGGATGTGACAGTCACACTTTCTGGCTGCCCGCTGTCCTCTTTCGAGCCAGTCTGACGTTGGATCTGAAGTGGGTCTGGGCAGAATCTGAAAAAGGAAAGATTGTCAAGTTGGGGTAGAGGCAGGAGAGAAAGGAAAACATTCAAAGAATCAAAAAGACTGTCTGTTGGGAAACAAACCCCCAGGCGCATCTCTCCGGGGGCACAGTGTTCGGTGCAGTGCACCATGAATGGTAGGATGTTAGCTCTAGGAAGCCATTGACCACACATACTGAGACCTATGGGGAGGGAGAGATGGGCAGGTGTTATGCCTTGGGCCCCTTGCAGCCTGTGTGGTGGATATTCAAGCATCCTTCGGAATGGAGACGTTCTACTCAGTTACAAACTCATTAGGTCCTGAGCAGTGAGCCTTTGTCTGACCCATAAGACTTCCTTTCTCTATGAATTATGTCTTTGGCCTCCAGCGGCTGTGGACTTGGTAAGGAACCTGCCTCGGTGCACACACTCTTTAATTTCCCAAGGGTGGTGTTACACATGGTGACTGACATGGGCACTGCTAATTCCGGACTCAGTCTAGGTGGGAGCCCAGTGGTGGCTGTGGGGCTGTGGGGTTAGGCGCAAGCTCAGCTTTCCTTCTGGGAAAACAGGTCCAGGAGAGGGAAGGGTGGGACTCAAAGTCAGTGAAGGTAGAGAGGGATGGACCTGCTCTAATAGGTTCCTAGAACCCCTGGGGCCTTGGGCCACTGCCCTATGTCCTTTCTTCTTTCAAGTGACAAGGACCATGGGGCATTGCGGTGTAATCAGGAACTTGCTTAGTTGGAGCCTTGAGCATTAATCACTGGTGACATTGGTTCTCCTCGGCTGTTTCAAGCTGTTCCTGCCAGTGTCTGGCAACTTGGGATGAGCTGTCAGAGGTCTTTGGCTTCAGGATGTGGCAGGGCCACGAGTGTCTTGACAGTGTCTTCTTGGTCCCTCTGTGGTCGCCCTGTTGTGCAGCCAGGACAGGAACAGATAGGTGGCTGCCCTGGGCTGTGGCGAGTGATGAGGGAGGAGGTGACCTGAGATCAGATCATGTCTCCTGGGATGAGGAAGCCACAGGCCAGCGAGCAAAGGGATCGGCACTCTTCCACACACATTTTTTTTTTTTTGTATGTGTGTGTTTGTGTGTGCTTGAATGTATGCGCCTGCATGCGTAGAGGCAGAGGCTTAACTGCAAGTACTGTTTCCCAGGAACTGGCTATCTTATTTTTTGACACTGAGTATCCCAGTGGCCCGAGTCTCACTGTTCAAGCAAGGTCGCCCTGTGAAGTTCCAGGGACTGAAGTACACACCACTGTACACAGCTGTTTCCATGGGTGCCGGTGTGCAAACACAGGTTCCCATTCTACACGCACCTTTTCTTTAGAGAACACGAAGTTCTTTTAGGATCAGGAGAAGTTTTTCAATGATCTATTGCTAGCTATAAGAAATGTTTTAGTTGTAAAAGAGGGAAAACAGGTTTGTGGGTTTGCACAATTGCCCTTTCTTGCCTTTTTTTTTTTTAACCTTTCTGCCTCATCAATGTCAGTTGGGTAAACTGAGGCACAGGGGTTGCCCACAGGGAGGCTGGGAGTTTTGGTTTTGGTCTTAGAAGTTTGAGCACAGTTTTTTGAGAACCTGGTCCCAAAGCAGGGAACATTGTAGGACTTGGTTTTGATAAATTGATTTCTTGATTGCTTTCGATACTCACTTCCAGGCATACTCATGATGGAAATTCCCATCCCTAGCACTGATAGACTGCCCTTTACATGTCAGTGTCTGTGACGGGTAATTTCAACTGACAGCGGCCTGGGTTGAGAAAGACACAGAACTTGAGTGAGGTGCGTCTCTGGGCATGTCTGTGAGGGCAGACCAGGGATGCTTAGCTGAGGGGGGGGGAAGACATTGTCTCCTGGTCTGGGGTCATGGACTAAACAAAGGGGGGGGGGGAGAGCAGAACTTGATGTGCATTCTCCTCTCCCCTGTCTTGAGCTGCAGAGATCTGAGCACACAGTCTCCTGTCACCATGTTCAGGAACATTCCACCATCATGCCTTCCTCGCCGCAATGAAGTGTGCCACCTGAACTCTGAGCCAAAGGAAACCGGTCCTTCCTCGAGACACCGAGACACCTCTGGCCAGGGGTTTGGTCCACAGCAATGAGAAAAGCAACTGAACTACTCGGGGTACACTGTCACCTTGACCATCTTAGTGACACAAAAATAAAAGCTTGTCACATCAGTATGAGGAAAGAGTGTGGCTCCAGGTCTCATAGATTTCACTCAGTTAATACTCAGTTAATACTCAGCTGATCCTCTGGTTGCAAAAGGGTCAACTTTTTAAAAGGGTTATGACTAGAAAGTACGTGCACAGAATCCCTTGGAAGGACCATGTTCTTATATAATCTCAGGGAAGACTTAAATCAAGATTCCAGATTTGGGTTGGTCCACAGGGAAGACTGTCAGATCACAGGCAAAACTGCTACACACTGTATTTTGTTGCCTCCCACTTAAGCATAAATAGAATGCCAAGGATGGTTTGCATATAATCTCTACATTAGACAGAGCCCAAGTGGCAAACGTAAAAGAAATCTGTAAAAATGAAACAAAAGTAAGAGAAAAACTTAAAAACAAACAAACAGCTATTTAACCAGGCTTCCTTAGTGCACGTTTGTGATCCCAGACCCAGACAGACTCAGACAGAGGAGGACCATGAACTACAGACCAGCCTGGATTACCTAGTGAGGGTTTTGTCTCAGAAAAAGTTGAAGCAGGAAGACAAGAAAAACAAAGTCAGGGCTGGAGAGATGCCTCAGTTGATTAAGAGCACTGACTGCTCTTCTGGAGGTCCTGAGTTCAATTCCCAGCAACCACGTGGTAGCCCACAAGTGTCTGTAGTGGTATCTGATGCCACTGCAGACACTTGTGGGCTACCACATGGTTGCTGGTATTCAGGCATACATACAGACAGAACACTCATACATAGAATACATAAATAAATAAAACTTAAAAATAAAATAAAAGTGAAGTCCGTACCAAAGGTCCAATGATGAACACAAATCCCAGAGAGAGAACACAGATGGCTCTCCCTTTTAGTATGGAAATTTCCATCCTCCCTTTTGAGGAAGGAAAATGAAAGAAGGGATGAGTTTACCAAGGGACAATGCTAGAGATTTCTCAGAATTTCAGATCCCCAACCTCCAGAATTAAAGGGCCCTTAGAATGCTCAGTGCATCAACCAGTGGGGCTGATTTTCCTTGGTGCCGCCATTTTGAATTTTGAATTAAGTGAAGAACCTAAAATCTCCCAGAAGTAAAAGCTCAGGGTCACGCGGAGGGGAACGAAGTGTGGGGTCAGACGTTAGTGCTGGAAGTGGGACATGGTGGGGCAAGGGCTTCGCCATTTGTAAGAGAAATTATCTTTACATTTTGAGCTTGATATGTCCCCAAACTATTTGTCACATATGCAAACAAGATGGATGTTCTGCTTCCTTGTCTGTTGCAAGGACAAACAACCATGACAAAACAAAGCAACTTTGAAAGGGAAGGCTTACTTGGCTCCCACTTCCAGATCCCAGTCCATTCCTGAGGCGAGCTGGGGCAGGAACTGAAGTAGGCACTTAAAGCAGAAAGCATGGAGCAATGTTGCTTGTTGGTTTGCTCCTGATTACATTTCTTGTACAGCTGAGGATTACCAAGGAATGGCGCCGCCCACTGTGGGCAGAGTCCTCCTGCCATCAATTAAGGCATCAAGGCCCTCACAGACATGCCCACAAAGAAACCTGGTAAAGACCTCTCTCTCTCTCTCTCTCT
>NC_034612.1:31033987-31035249 GCF_900095145.1 Mus pahari
CTCTCTCTCTGCCTCTCTGTCTCTCTCTCTGTCTCTCTGTCTCTCTCTCTGCCTCTCTGTCTCTCTCTCTGCCTCTCTGTCTCTCTCTCTGTCTCTCTGTCTCTCTGTCTCTCTCTGTCTCATAAAGCTCTCCCTACCTCTGCCTCCGAAGTGCTAGGATTAATGGCACGTGCAGCCACTGCCCTGCTGGTTCGCTCTTTTAAAAGGCGATTCTAGGTTGTATGAAGTTGATAGTTAATGTTAACTAGGACAAATTGATATATTTTCATAAAGTAGAAACTCTATTTTCTGTGTGCCTTCTCTTGGGCAGTTCCTAGAGGATCCAGCAAAATAAATAAATAAAGCAACAAGGAGAAGATGGGGGCTCAGGAGGCAAGGCAGGGAGGCAAGGCGCGGGGAGGGGGGTTCTCCCTGGGAAAGCAGCCAAAAGTTCAGTAGCATCAGGAAGGCTGCGCAGATGCAGGCTGCCAGGGGGAAAATACTGAACAGTTATTTGATATATTTTGTATCTGAGAGTCAAGCGAGAAAAATCAATGATATTAAGAAAAACCCAAATAGATGGAAAAAGAGGCACTGTTAACTTCACTAAAAACCATAAAGTCCAGATAGTCACAGCATACAACTTGGCTTACAAGGGACAGTATGTACCCAGTCACCACAGACACCCTAACACGAACATGTATGACATAATGAAGTGTCAGAGGGAAGGCTGAGTGTCGGGGTGGCGTGTGTTTGTGAGTGAGGCTGAGTGTGGGGAGTGCCCTGTTTGTGAATGGAGCTTATTGGTGCATTCATGGTGAGGCCTTATCAATCCGCGTTAGACAACAGGGACTTAGCTCACGGTGGCATGCTGACCATGTGGTAGTTTTGCCCAGCTGCTCCTGGCCGCCTTGCAGTTTTAGGATTTCTCGAATGCTTTCCCAATCATACATACCCTTGCCTCTTGAGGGTCCATTTTCCTCTTATTGCTTTATTCATGTGTAATTCAGAGCATATTGTATAGGAGAGTCTGTATTCCCAGTAGAACATAGCACAGGGCTTTCCTCCTAATACGTCATTAATATATAGTTGTAAGCTGAGTAACTTTAAAGAAATACCTC
This sequence comes from Mus pahari, assembly GCF_900095145.1. Lineage (NCBI taxonomy): Eukaryota > Metazoa > Chordata > Mammalia > Rodentia > Muridae > Mus > Mus pahari. Next base: position 31,035,088 of record NC_034612.1, read on the forward strand.
ATCTTGAATAAAATAAATCAATAAGATTGTTATTACCTCAAGTCTAGAATACGCTAGGCCTTTCAAAAATGGTTTGGGCTTTTTTATATTTATTTTTGTTTTTTGTTAATTGATTAATTAATCATTCATCATCTGAATGTGTGTGTGTGTATGTGTGTGTGT
>NC_034612.1:31035534-31043029 GCF_900095145.1 Mus pahari
TGTGTGTGTGTGTGTGTGTGTGTGTGTGTGCAGGTGCTTGTGGAGGTCAGAAGAGGGCCATTTGTTCCCCAGAGCTGGAATTACAGGTAGTTGTGAGCTGATGTGGGTACTGGGAACTGAAACAGGGTCCTCTGTGAGAGCAAGCGGCACATGCTCTGAACGACTGAGCCGTCTTTCCAGCCTCGAGGAGCTGTTTTGTATGGACAAACCCCCTGTTTCTCCTTTCCAAGAGCCACCCCAGCACAAAAGCACAGGAATCAGATGCGGGTCAGTCGTCAGTGAGATAAATGCATCTCTCTTAATCGATTTTTGTGGGTGACTGGAGTGAGAGGCTTGATACACAGGGTTTAATTATTCCAGTGAAACCCTTCACTTAATTGAAAGGGCTTCTGGCAAAAAAAAATATGAATTTTTAAAAGGATGATCTATTGCTGAAGGAAAGGACCAAAGAGACACTGGTGGGCACCCAGATTCCCAGTGCACGCAGCATTTATAACCCCGAGGTGGAAGCATCATGCAAGTGGATCTGAGCCACCCTTCATGGCCCCTTCTGTCCCAAATATCCCCTTCCTTCTTGCAAACAGGGCACTCACAGAGGCAGCTGGAGATCTCTCCCTGCACACGGCTCTCCCTTGCTTCCCAGTTAACTTGTTAACTCCTGTCTATCTTATCTAAGCTCACTCAACCGAAATATTGACAGGATAATGTTTCCCATCAATTAACATGTGTACAGCAATCAGCACAGCGCTATGGATACATATTTTGAAAGCAGCAATTATCATTTTAAATTCACAGTGGAGTGGCAGGCACTGCCAGCTGCCAAACATATCCATTCTCTCTCTTACTTGTGAACGGATCTTGAAGTTTTCCTGTGGCATTAACTGCATTTATCTTGAAAACTGTGTTCCCAGCTTCTCTTGCAGCTAGCTGTGCCTAGGTGACACAGTTAGAGTGGAGTGGAACTTTCTGCGCTCTTGTGCAGAATCTGGGACTGCTATTATTTTCTCTTCACTTCCTTATTTTCTCCCCTCCTCTCTTTTCCTATCCCTCCTACCTCTGTCTACTATCTGTCTGTCTGTCTGTCTGTCTGTCTGTCTGTCTGTCTGTCTGTCGGTCTATCAATCTATCTATCTATCTATCTATCTATCTATCTATCTATCTATCTATCTATCTATCTATCTATAGAGACAGAGCCTAGACTGTCCTCAGATTCATGATCCGCTAGCCTCAGCTTCTAAAATGTTGGCTTTACAGATACATGCCAACACACCCAGCTAGGAAAACCCCACAAAAGGGGTAGAAGCAGATGGGAAGAGACTCTAACTTATCTTGCTACCTGGAATGAGGATGCGATGTTTGGGAACAGAGACGCTACTTTCTGACTGAAAACCAGGTGACACTCTAAGGAAACTAATGAGAGTCTTGAGCCACGGATGGCATCCCGGGCTGCTTATCTTTGTGCCTTTGATTTATGACAAAAACAAAGACCTTGGAAGATATAAAATTAGATTATACTTCCCTTACTTGCAGGCAAATATATCCTTAACAAATGTAGATGATTAGTAAGAGCCAGGCCTTTTGCCTGAATTCCTCCTCCCCACAGACGCCTGGCCCCTAAGACCAAGCAACTGCCTGTCTTTTTACCACTCGAGTTTATCAATGACCGCAGAGTGGGCATTGCCATGACCAGATACCTCGTAAGACGCAACTTAATGGAGGAGAGGTTGACCATGGCTCATGCTTTGAGGTACAGTCTGTCATGGTGGTGAAGGCATGGCAGAAGGAGTGTGAGGCTGCTCACTTATCTTGCAATGGATTAGGAAGTAGAAAGAAGACGGAAGTAGGTTGGGACTAACGACCTTAAAGCCTGTAGGCTTGATGCCCCAGTATAGGGGGATGCCAGGACTGGGAAGCGGGAGTGGGTGGGCTGGTGAGCAGGAGGAGGGAGGATAGGATAGGGGGTTTTTGGAGGGGAAACCAGGAAAGGGGATAGCATTTGAAATGTAAATAAAGAAAATATCTAACAACAACGACAACAACAACAAGAAGCAGCCTGTAGCCACCTCCTGAGATCCTGTTCCCCAGTGAGACCTGCCCTACAACACCTTAAACAGCTCCATCTGCTGGGAACCAAGTGTCCTGACACGTGGGACTGTGGAAGACATTCTACTGCCAAGGCACTACATTGCGCCATTAGGAAAGAGAAAATGCTACCCATATCTAAAGTGCGGTAGGGGAGAGACTAAAGAGGCAATTCTGAGAGGCTAGCAGGACCAGACATAAGTGTCACCTAGGAAACGGGAGTTGACAGCCTCCACCACTGTGAAGTGCTTGGCCATCTGCAGCTCAGTTCTCGGATCCCTAGCTATGGGCATCGGCCCAACCATTCATCACACCCACCTGCTGGGGTCCTGTCCCAGGTCCTCTACATGTCCTTGACTGCCCAGAAACAGAAAATACAGACCCCTCCCTATCTGCCATCAGGCCTGTTGGACTCCACCCCTCCTCTCACCAGCTCTCTTCAGTGAGCGGGTACCCACCACCTCATCTGCATCACAGCCTGAGGTTTTAACATCATTTAGCCAAGAGCACAGCCCACCAGCTCAGCATTCACAGTCAGCTACAACCCTTAGGGAGCTATGCCTGTCTGCTGTTTGGGGGGGGGGTCTGTGGATTAAAACATGGGAGGGCACATGCATAGGAAGCCCAGGAGGGTGTTCTAGCCAAACAAGCACAAGCACCAGCTAGGAGCAAGGGCTTGCTTCACGGTCTGAGGTACCACTGTTCATCGTAGCAGCATGTGCGTGAGGCAGTTGGTCACATGGCATCCTCAGTTAGGACACGGAGAGCAACCAATGATGGGCTCAGTTCGATTTTTTCCCTTTATCTGATACATTGTCAGAGCCCAAGGGTAATACCCAAATGTCATCTCTTCTCTTGTCCCCTGCCCCAGACATTTTTCCTAGCGGTTTCAGACCTGTACCAAGACAATGAACCTGGGAAGGGCACACACTTCTCATCTTTCCAAGGATAGTGCTCCCCCATGCCCCACAACATTTTTTCTAGCAGTTCTGAGAAAAAAGCATTTGAAGGAAAACACAATTAAGACCGACAGATTTAAAAGGTTCTGGAGCACACACTGATTTCTCATGCTGGCTCTTTATGGATGCTTGTCCTGTGCCGATCCCAGGGCAGTGTGCACAGCACAGCATGAAGGGCCACCCGGACCCAGGGCAGGACAAATCCCAGAGTGAGGTCATCCTAGGAAACCTAACCTTGTAGGAGTGGCTGGCAGGGGAAGGGGAGACTTGGCTTTGATGGTAATGAAATATTGTCCCCTCCTACTGTGGCCTGTGGGGACAGAAGACACGCTGATTCCAATCAAAACCCCTGAGTGCTTTCCCAGGTGGACCCCTTGCACCAGCTGCAGGCATAGTGAAATTTGTTCTTCTGGTGTGCATGGGGACATCTTGGTTGTCATTTTATGGTTAGGGTTGAGAGGAACCTGGGAAACCACTGTCTGTGATGATATCTAGTAATGTTACGGGACTGCAGTAAATGGTTGTAGAGGGCTGGGGGTATATCTCAGTTGGGAGATTGCTTGCCTAGCATGCATGAAGCCCTAGGTCCCATCCTGAGCACTGCATAAACTGGGCACAGTGGTACATGCCTGGAATCCTAGCACGCAGGGAATGGAGGCAGGAGGATGAGGAGTTTAAGGCCATCTTTGACCACATAGAGAGTGTGAGGCCAACCTGGTATACATGAGACCTAGTCTCAAATAAAAAGAAATTAAAACATGGTTGTGGAGTCAAATGCTGTAATGACGACAAGAGGTTTGATGACGTACCAACGCGCCACAGAGCTGCGCTCAGCATCTGCTAACTAACAAAACAAAACAAAAATGAAAAACAAACTTGATGATGGCAAGTGCTGTGACCCCACAGGGCAGAGTTTGGGAAGTAAAGAGCAGACCTGGGGAAGCCAGTGCCTTCTGCTAGCATTAATCAGAAGAATCCTGCTCTAGGGAGCCAGGCTAGCACATAAATGCTTGGGGCGGGTCCAATAACCTGCTAGGAGAAAAGGTCGCCCCGTCTCTAATTGCATAGAAAGGTCACCAGGATCATCAAATAGGAGACCCAGCCCAGACAGCATCCAAGGAGGGCAGCAGAATTCTTAAACTTTCTCTTATAGCTTCTCTCATACCTCACTCCTCAGGGACCTCATCCAGGGAGGCCCTGCAAAGTCTGTGAAGAGCACATTCCAGAGTGACCGGGCTGTGCTCACTCATTCACTCACCCCGTACTCATTCATTCATTCACTCATTAATTCTCTCATTCACTCACTCATCCATTCAACCATCGTTCACTCTTTCACTCATTGTAATCATTTATCCTTCAGTCATGGCCATTTATCATTGATTCATTTAGTCACTCCTTCAGCCACTTTTCCAGTCACCCATTCACTCATTTATTCACTCACTCATTCATTCATGCATCCCTTAGTCATTCATCCACTCTCTCACTCACTTATTCACTTATCCATTCATTCACTTATCTACTCATTCACTTACTCATTTATTCATCTGTCATTCACTTATTCACCCATTCATCTACTCATTCACTTATTCATCCACGTATCCATCCACTCATTCATCCACTCACTCACTTATGCACTCATTCATCCACTCATCCACTTATCCATTCACCCATTCATCCACTCATTCATTTATGCATTCTCTCATTCATCCACTCATCCATGTATCCATTCATCCATTCATCTACTCATTCACTCATTAATTCATTAACTGATTCATTCACTTACTTTTATCATGTGACTTAGCAGACAATACTACATGCCATAAGAATACAAAGGCAAGGGGAAAATTTAACTCTAAGGCTGAACCATCAAGAAAAAGACACGGGTGAGCAATACAGATGTTCAGAACTGAGGAAGGAGGCAGAGAAAAGCCACATGCAGGGAGGACATAACCTTGCAGAGGCTCAAAAACCCACTCTTTGGGAAGAGAAGCTGCTGGAAAGGTTGGGTGTCAAAGCAAGGGAAAGAGAGGAGTGGAGACCCAGCCAGCTCGGACTGTAATGTGTGAAGGATGACTATGAACCTCAGCAGATCACAGGACCATTGCCTGCAGTGAGGGTGACGTTATCACTCAGGCCAGAGCTGGCTCTGCAGAGTGGGAGGCTCTGCCCCTGTGGCCCTTTGGTCTGCAGCTCAAAGACGAGCTGGACTTGCTTTTGCATTTTTAAGATGCACTGAACTTCTGCGGAGAATCGATGTGGCGATTGATTTCCCATGCATTTCCGGCCGCTGGGCCACATGTTAGCAAGTATCACAGAGGCAGGTGACTGCGGCTTGCTCTTCCAAACCCATTTCCATGTATTTGAAGAGAATTTGGCCAACTTTTTCCAGCAACTGGATTGATAACAAAAAAATGTAGGCCCCAACTTCTTTATAATGGCACATCATGCTAGATTGGGACTCTCTCTCTCTCTCTCTCTCTCTCTCTCTCTCTCTCTCTCTCTCTCTTCATTTTTATTTTGAGACAAGGTCTCGCTGTACAGCTCATGCTGACTTAAGCTTACTGTGTAGCTCACATGGTCTCAGACCCAACATCAGTCGTCCTGCCTCAGCCTCCCCTGTGCCCGGATGACTGGTATATGCTGCCACACCTGATTTGGGTGTCCAGTTTTCTAACTCTCCCGTTATCATGCTAGGATCCTTCTAAATCAGAGACCCCAGGTCCCCCACACCTCAGCTACATCAGGAGAGTGTCCAGGAAGGAACTCAGGAGGAGCTTTTACTCTTGTTGCCTGGGACTTCAAAGTTGGTCTGTCTGTCTGTCTTTTCTCCTCTAACTCCTTCCCCCTTTTCTCTCACTCTCTGTTTGTCTCTTTCTGTCTCCCCTCATCTCTTTCTGTCTCTCTCTTTCTCTGTGTTTCCCTCTTTCACTATTACCTAAGCATGTGCCTGATTCTCCTGCCTGTACGTCCCCTGGGCTGCACCCCCATACCTATTTTATGCAACCCAGGGGTGGAACACAGGGCTTCATGCATGCCAGGTGAATATTGAACTAAACCCACAGTCCTAGGCTCCAAGATCTTTCTCAAGTGGCCTTTAGGTCTTGCTAACCCTGGGTTTGGCTACACCGGGGGCAGGGGCAGGGAGCAGGGGACCTGGGCTTTGCTTAGTCCTCAGTCTTTCTCACTTTCCCAGAGTTCCAGTGTTTCAGTGATGTCAAAGCCACAGCTTCTCTGCTGTGGGTTGAGCGGATCCACTGCCAGGCAGCACAAGAAGCAGGAGGTGGGTTTTGCCCTATGAGCTGCTATGGCTGGTGCTTCTTTCTGTTGTTGAATTAGTTGGGTGTCTGGGTCTCACAGGCAGACCAGCCACGGATAAGGAAGAGAGATCTCCCGTCCTGTGATGAGATCTAAAGAGGGGTGGAGTGTTGGGGAAAGAGCATACAATCTTACTTTAAGCAAACAGGAAGGAGCCCAAAACCAAGAACTGGATGTCTCCCCTTCCTCCCCTACATTGCTCTGCACGCCTCCCTTCATCCTCCGTAGAATTCTGGGGGAAATCTGGGGCACGCTTGTCTGTCATTCTGCCAGGGTCTTTGACTTGAAATCCCCTTCCCTGGGGATGCCCCTATCGTTTTATATCTACTGTGGAGTTAGGTGAGGACCCCTCTCATCTTTCCTTGTATACCCCGTGGCTTAGCAAGCATCTTACATAAGTGGGCGTTTAATATTTATGAGGGGATCGATTTCCAATGGATAAGCGCTGCCTCCCGTTTGCGTGTCAGAGTAGCTTCCCTCCAGCCGATAAGGCCTTCTTCCCCAAGCCCCGTGTGTGGGGAGGGTTGCCGCCGCTTCCACTGCTGCCTCCGCAGCCTGCCTGTGGGCTTGCTGCCCTTCGTTTGTCCCCCCATCCCCGAGTTTTGCTGTGCTTGCAGTTTGCTGCTAAGTGCCAATCCATCTCTCCCTCTCCATCAGTCATGAGCTTGAAGTCTACAAGAGGCATCCCTTCAGTGTCTGACCTGTGGGGACAAGCCTTCTTGTCACAAACCATCCATACTAGGAGAGTAGCGAGGAGCCAGTACTGTATGGGCTCCTACCTGAAACACTGTTTTACCACAGGAAGGAATAGGGTGCTCCTGACCTGGGGTGGCCTCAGAATGGAGGAGCACTTTCTACAGCCTTGCAAACCGGTCCATGTTCAAGGGGGGATTACAGAGTTTGGTTCTGTTCCTAGTAATTTACCCTTCCTTCCTTCCTTCCTTCCTTCCTTCCTTCTTCCTCCTCTTCCTCTTCCTCCTCCTCCTCCTTCTCTTCTTTTTCTTTTTCTTTTTCTTCTTCTTTTTCTTCTTCTTTTTCTTCTTCTTTTTCTTCTTCTTCTTCTTCTTCTTCTTCTTCTTCTTCTTCTTCTTCTTCTTCTTCTTCTTCTTCTTCTTCTCCTTCTCCTTCTCCTTCTCCTT
>NC_034612.1:31043154-31049583 GCF_900095145.1 Mus pahari
TCTCTTTCTCTCTCTCTTCCCCCTCTCTCATTCCTTCTTTCCCTCCCTCATCTGTCTCTTCTTCTCTCTTCTTTCCCTCCCTCCCTCCCTCCCTCTCTCCCTCCCTCCTTCCCTCTTTTCCTCCCTTCCTTCTATGCTGGGATTGCATCTAAAGCAACCTCACACTTCCCCTCAGCGCTGCAGCCCTGAGTCATGCCTCCAGCCCCTCACTGGGGGACTCTACTCAGACATCGACTGCTGTGATATATCCTGAGCCTGGTGTAAAATTCTAGTTCTTAGAGAACTGACAACTGGACACCAGCCAGCATTTACCAGATTGCAAGGAACTGGCTACTGTTCCTGTACTGTGGCATTGTTACTAGGTGAGTTTCAGGAAAGATATTCCTGGAGACCTGGGTGGAGATGCCCTTGAGCTGTGCCATCTGAGCACAGCTGGCCCTCAGGACATTTCAAAGATGGAGAATGGAATGAGTCACTAATAAACCAGCAACAGACACCAGGGAGGAACAGGCTGCGGCTAGGAGAGGCTGTGGCTGTGGTATCCTGGATAGTGCCAGGAGCTGAAAAGGCAGCCAGCTGCCTTTCTGCTCGTTCATGCTTGGGTGTCTGTGATCTGATCTGGGATGGGGTTAGACTTGGCTGGACTTCCTGGGGGGGAGAATGGACAAGCAGGATGCAAGTGTTGGGGGGAGAGCAGAGCATGGCGGAGGGTCTTAGCTTTTCACTGGTCAGGGGCAGGAGAGAAGAGCAGCCGACTGTTCACATACTTGCAGGGAGACAGAGCTGCTGAGAGCACCAGCCACCAGCCATTTCTCCATGTCTGGACTGACGGCCCATGCGAGAAGGCTTCAGATGGCCCATCTGCCCCCGTGATCCTTCTCCTGTTTGTCTGGAAGCAGCGTTTGTAGAAGAATCCATCCGGCCCAGTGCCTTCATGTGGATCTCTTGATGCCACCATGATCATAATACGGAGCATTTCCATGGAGAAGTGGGTAGCTCCAGAAACTGGCCCGCTCTTCCATCTCCCAAAGCTCTGCCAAGGCACTGCCAGGGGAACCTGCTAGTTAAATACATTACTGGAGCAGCCACTATGTTGAGAACAAAAATAGGCTTTCGAATCCAATTAAACGTTAGGCTTCAGCATGGGAGAGAGAGATGGTGCATATGCGAGAGAGTGGGGGGGACCAGAAAGGGTTTCTTTACTAGTAATTAACCACAAAGTAAATAGCTCTCCCATGGAACAGGCCCCCTCCATCCCCACACCCCCGATCTTCAATTAGCTCTGTTATTCTGTCCCCTATTACTTGAGATAATCAAGGGTTGTATGTAATTAATTGCTGTAATGTGTTCCAGAGTGGAGCCAAATGGCAGCCCGGGAAGGCTGGCAGTAGCTGCTGGTTTCTCTAACTGGCTTCCTGGAAGGGCCAGCTTGGGTTCAGCCTTCGTAAAGTAGACAATAGGGTAAACAGGGAACATGGGCAGGGGTGTCAGAGCTCCTCTGGTTCTTCCAATGCATCCTGTACTGGGCATTGCCCTCCCCTTCCCCCACCCCATCCTGGTCATCCATCTCTGTGTGCTCCCTAAAGCCCCGGACCTACAAAGCCACTCACATCTGAAACACAGAGCACTTGTGCCTGTGTAAAATATTACTCAGCTGTAAAAAGGAATGTTGTTTGACACAGGCTGCCAGATGAATGAGCCTTGAGGGGACACAATCCACGGACAAACAATGGGCAAATCCAGAGAGGCAGGAAGCAGGTTTAGGGGTCTGCTCTCCACAGCCAAGTGTTACCTACCCAAAGTCAGGCAGGACAGGCCACATTCAACACAGATATAACTTTTTCCTGAACCCTAGAGCCAAAAAGCATCTGAAATGCAATACCCAAGGTTTATATAGAAATATAAATATGTGTGTGTGTGTGTGTGTGTGTGTGTGTGTGTATGTGTGTATGAGTGTGTGTGTGCTCTCACTTGTACATGTGGAGGCCACATGTTGAATTCAGGTGGGTGTCTTCCTCTATTGATCTCTCTCTCTCTCTCTCTCTCTCTCTCTCTCTCTCTCTCTCTCTCTCTCTCTCTCTCTCTCGGCTGGACGGCCAGTGAGCCCCAGGATGCCCTGCCTCTGCAGCTGGAGTTGCAGGCATGCACCCCTATAACCTGGCTTCTTAGGTGAGAGTCTCGGCTGGACGGCCAGTGAGCCCCAGGATACCCTGCCTCTGCAGCTGGAGTTGCAGGCATGCACCACTATAACCTGGCTTCTTAGGTGAGAGCCGGGATCTGAACCCAGATACCCCTGCTTTCACAGGAAGTGCTTCACTCATGTGCTGGCTGGGTTCAGCTGTCAACCCCACACTCTAGAATTACCTGGGAGAGGAGCCTCAATGAAGGATCGTTTAGACCCGGCTGGTCTGGAGCACAGGACCCACATGGTGGAGCAGACTCCAGGAAGTTGGCTTTTAATCTCCATATTATACATTGTAACACCCACATGCTCAGATTTCACATACATAAATAAATATTTTAAAAAAGTAGAGAGCAATTGAAGAAGACTCCTGAAGTGGACTTTTGACTTCTACATGTGCGCGTGCGCGCACACACACACACACACACACACACACACACACACACACACACTTACATGTATTTACACACATCCCAACACACTCAAGAAGATATTTTCTAACTAGGTAAATGAAGGTTGCTCAAGAGATTGCCTTGACTTTTGTATTGGCTAATTTTGTGTCAACTTGACACAGCTGGAGTTATCACAGAGAAAGGAGCTTCAGTTGGGGAAATGCCTCCATGAGATCCAGCTGTAGGGCATTTTCTCAGTTAGTGATCAAGGGGGGAGGTCCCCTTGTGGGTGGGACCATCTCTGGGCTGGTAGTCTTGGGTTCTGTAAGAAGGCAGGCTGAGTAAGCCAGGGGAGGCAAGCCAGTAAAGAACATCCCTCCATGGCCTCTGCATCAGCTCCTGCTTTCTGAGACAAGAGCAGTATGGAAATGTAAGCTGAATAAACTCTTTCCTCCCCAACTCGCTTCTTGGTCATGATGTTTGTGCAGGAATAGAAACCCTGACTAAGACAACTTTGTTAATTGAGCTCGGAAGACCTGCCCACGGTAGGTGGCACCATTCCCTAGACAGGGAATCCGGATGGTACCAGAGTGGAGAAAAAGAACTGGGCACAAGCAAATGGGCATATATTCGTTTCTCTCTGCTATTGGCTGGGGACGTGACAAGCTATTTCAAGTTCCTACTGCCTTGGCTTCCCCACAGGGATGGAGTGTAATCTGGAATTGTGAGCCAAATAAACTCTTTTTGTCCTCCAACTTGCTTTTGTCAAAGTATTTTATTGTGACCACAGGAAATAAAACTAAAGTGTTCGCTGAGCCATTTCCCCAGACTCAAACTCCTCTCCTTGCCTGCATCCCCTAAACAATACAGGAGAGCGACTATTTGCACAGTGTGACAGTGTATTGATGATGATAAGCATCCTAGGGATGCTTAGTACACAGGGGATGTGCAGAGGTTTTCTGCAAATACTGTGCTACTTTATAACAGGGCCATGAACATTCATAAATGGTGGTACCCAACGTTCCCCTCAAATACCGGGGATGACTACGGTTGTTAGGGGTTGAGAAGGGGCATGGAAGACGGTGACTGCTAGTGGGTATCAGGTCTCCTTTTGTTGAATGAAAATATTTTGGAACTTGTTCTGAGACGACTCGGTGGATGAAATACTTGTGTTGCAAGCCTGAGGATCTGAGTTCAGAACCCAGGTAAAGAGCCAGGACCAGCAGCTGGATCCTGTAATCGCCGCCCTAGGAAGGTGGAGACAGGCTTGGTGGCCAGCCAGCCTAATCAAATCGGCGAGCTTCAGGTGTAGTGAGAGACCCTGTCTCAGAAAACAAGGTAAGGTCCGGTGAGATGCTGTAGAGGGAAAGAGCATCTACCACCAAGCCCGACAACTCGAACTTGACCCCTAGGATTCAGAAAGCAGCAGGGGCAAGCAGACTCCAGGAAGTTGTCCTCTCACTTCCATATACACACGCTCCCCGCCCACGCTCATAAATTAATGAATGAATAAACAATACAGTGTAGAGAAACTGAGGAAGACGCCTGCGGTGGACTTACCACCTCCACATGTACGCGCATGTGCACGCGTGCACACACACACACACACACATTCACAAACATGTAAGTGCACCCCACCTCTAACACACTCAGGATATTTTGTAATTAGGTAGAAATGACGGCTGATGGCTGCAACATTTTGTCAATGTATGAAACATGCGTTTAGCCTAGCTTGATTGAGGACAGTGAAAGGCTCTCCTAAACACACACACACACACACACACACACACACACACACAAACACACAAACACACACACAACACAAACAAGGTGAGAGGCTGAAGAGGTGGCTCGGGGGTTATGAGTGGATGGATCGTACCTTTGCAGCAGACCCAGCACCCATATTGAGTGGCTCACAACCAACTGTAACTTAAGTTCCGGGGGATCTGATACCCCCCTTCTTTTGTTCACTGATAAATGCGCACACAGAAAGACAAAAGTGGAAAAAAGGAGATGGTGAGTTTTAGGTTCTATAAATGTCACCTCTGTAAATGAAAATAAAGGCAGCTACAATTTTCGGAGCTTGTGGGAGCAGGTACCAGGTACGATTTCAAGTGGACTCCATCCCCAAGACAGCCTGGCCCCAAGTATCTGTTTTTGGTTCAAAAAACAGAGAATGAGAGAGGATGCTATGAGTAAGGGAATTGAATGTTGGGATTTGTGCCCTGGAGAAGGCCCCCGTAGCTTGTCAAACCTGAGGGTCCCTGGAGGAAGCGAAGGTGGAGAACCTGGAATTGTGGGAGGGACTTAAGTGGGATGCTGGGGGCGGGGCAAAGTTAAGTCATATGGGAGAATAAAACACGGCGCGCGCGCGTGTGTGTGTGTGTGTGTGTGTGTGTGTGTGTGTGTGTGCTCTTAAATGTGTGTATAGAGGAGAATATTGCACTGGGGAGTGGGTCAGACAGCAACTAGGGCTTTTGAGAGAAAGGGGAACAAGAACTCAGTTTTATTTAGCACAAACAGGTGCAGGGGTGGGAAAGGGAAAGAGAAACGAAGAAAGGAAACAGAGAAGGGAACCAGTGGTGGGGGGCAGGGTGGGTGACAGGGCTAGCCAGCCAAGGAAGGCCATAGCTAACTCAGATTACATACATTCCTCCTGCAGAGAGCTGTGGAGAGCTACCGAGACCACAAGACACTTGAACAGAATTTGAGTAATTTCCCGGAGACCTGCTCACCGCCTTTGAAGCCACTGGTGATCTTGAAACTTCAAAACAAAACAAAACAAAACAAAACTTTGATTCACTCTTTCCGCCCCTCAGAGTACAGTGAGAGGTGTCGAGAGTGAGCATCTTACTGATAGTCCCATTTTCTTTCTTTCTCAAGGCAGAGAAGCCCTCTTTTTCCTTTTAATGACCTACGTATACTGTAAAAGTGTCTTTAAATGTCATTGTTGGGAAAACGTTTAGGTCCTTTTTTATTTTCTTTATTGAAATATTAGATCACTGGGCATGGTGGCACATGCCTTTCATCCCAGCATGGTGAGGCAGAGGCAGGTGGATCTCTGTGAGTTCAAGGCCAGTCTAGTCTACATTGTGAGTTCAAGGCCAACCAGAGCTACATAAGGATGTGTGTGTGTGTGTGTGTGTGTGTGTGTGTGAGAGAGAGAGAGAGAGAGAGAGAGAGAATCAGTAAACAGAAGAGCATATACCACCTGGGCAGTGGTGGCTCATGCCTTTAATCCCAGCACTTGGGAGGCAGAGGCAGGCGGATTTCTGAGTTTGAGTCCAGCCTGGTCTACAGAGTGAGTTTCTGGACAGCCAAGGCTACACAAAGAAACCCTGTCTCGAAAAACCAAACAATCCCCCCTCCCCCCAAAAAGAAGAGCACATACTTTACTGGAGGTGAGTGAACTTGGGACCCCATACCTAGGAATCACTTCTGATTTCCTGACATACCACGGAATGACAGCAGGTCAGAGGTCTTTCGCGTGTGTGCCAAGGATACGACCCCAAGTAATGAAAGAAGAAGCCCGCCAGAAGTCTACTTCGAAGCTGCCCATCAGCCTGACTGGGCTCAGGAGGCTGTGGGACATGCTCGTCCTGTCTCTCAGTCTTTTTACCTTTCTGTCTGGAGCGTCAGTGTGTCTACCCAGTGAGCCAGACCTGATGGTTTCCAGTGAGCTTCAGGGTGGGTTATACCTGGAGGTGTGACAACCGAGGTGACCCTAAACCCTCTGCACAACACTGTGACTTTGTATGTGCTTATTTCAAACATGCCTTTAAGCCCTGCTTGCTTGCTTGCTTGCTTGCTTTCTTTCTTTCTTTCTTTCTTTCTTTCTTTCTTTCTTTCTTTCTT
>NC_034612.1:31049755-31054545 GCF_900095145.1 Mus pahari
TCCTTTCCTTTCCTTTCCTTTCCTTTCCTTTCCTTTCCTTTGTTCTTTCTCTCTCTCTTTTGCATTCTTTTGCTCTCTCTTGTTTTCATGTGCACATGTCTGCGGAGGTCTGAGGTTGAAGTTTGGGAATCACTTTCAATTTCTATTCCACCTTATTCATTGAGGCTGAGTCTCTCAATCAAACCCAGAGTGCTTCCACATGGCTAGTCTCACTAGGCAGCTTGTTCCAAGGATTCCTTGTATCCCTCTTTTGTGGCTGGGATCATATGCAGGTTGACACATCCACTAGCCTTTCCATGGGCCCTGGATCTGAACTCTGACCCCCCCTGGCTTGACTTTCACTGCCTGAGCCACTCCCCAGCCTCCAACTTTCCCATGTTCTGTCTGAGGCCTTCTTCTCTATCTAGGCTGGCCTGGAACTCACAAGCCACTCAGACTGTCTCTAACTCATGATCTTCCTGTTTCAGCCTCCCAAGTTCTGGGACTACACTTAAGGAGTTTAATTTTTAACCCATTGAAGTTAATTTAATCCTATAAGAGCCATCTGTGTGTGGTCGCTTGTCTCTGATGAACAAAGAGCTCCTAGGGCTTCTAAAGTCTCTCACACTTCTTTTTTTTATGCATAAGTGTGGCATGTACCCGAGTGGGTGCACCCGTGTGTGAAGGTTTACAGGTTATGTGTATATGTGTGTGTGTGTGTGTGTGTGTGTGTATGTGTTTGAGTGTATGTGTGTGTGTTTGTGTGTATGGGTGTGTGTGTTTGTGTGTGTATATATGTGTGTATGTGTGTTTGTATTTGTGTGTTTATGTGTGTGTGTTGTATGTGAAAGTTGAAGGATAACCTCAGTGTCACTGTCACACCTCAGGTGTCTTCCTTTGAGACAGGGTCTCTTACTGGCCTGGACTTCGCCCAGGAAGCATGCTAGTTGGTCATTAAGTCCCAGGGATCCTCCTATCTCAGCCTCTCACCTTGTCTGACACTACTTTTTAAAGTGGGTCTTGGGATCGAGGTTGGGTCTCCATCCTTAAAAGACAAATGCATTGCCTTCTCAGGCACCTCCCCTGCCCCTTCCAAAGCCTTTTCAAGGTGCATTTCCCAAGATGTGCCAGACACCTCCAGCCTGGAGTCAAATGTTCTGCTGGGCTTCAGTGGCTCCTAAGGTTTGCTCAAGGCTTCTGGGGGAAGTGGCTCAACCTGCACATGCCTGATATGGCTCTCAATCGCAGGTGTCCCAGGGTAGCCTGAGGCATTTCCCTGGACAGCACCCCACTCCTCTCCTCCCATGCACGAGCATAAGCAACCCCGTGGGAACCAGCTGACAGCACTGGGGGTGCGGGAGAGAATCCTTCCCCAGCAGAGAGGGTTGCCTCTCTGCGGGGCCACAGGCTGGAAGCAGACATGACATATTTCATCTAGCTCCCCCCCAGAGAAGGCTGCAAACATCTCCAGCTTTCCAGAAAACACACTTCGAGCACTGACCCCGCTCCTCAACTGTGACAGTGTGCTCAGTTAGAAGAAACAAGGCACCCACCTGTGACAGCAGGAGAAACAGGAACATGTTGTTCCCATGGGACCTTGGGGTTTGTGGAGAGCCTTCCATGGACCGGTTCTGGGCTCTGCACAAGCCCAGCCCAGTGTGATGTAGGGTCCCTTGCAGTCCAGAATACACATTCAGTTTAGGAAATGACAAAATATGGGGTCACACATGACAGTACATGCCTGTCATCCCAATACTGGGGCAGGAAGAGGCAGGGGGATTTCTGGTCATCTTGGGCCACACAGAGAGTCCCTATCATAAAAACCGCAGGGCTGGGGGATGTGTGTAGCTCACTGGTAGACAGCTTGCCTGGATACCTAGAAGACCTTAGGCTTGATCCCAAGCACCGAGGGTAAAAAGTGTGAAGGGACATGCTTGAAGTCCTCAGGCACACCCACACAAGCAAGAGCAGAAGGACCAGGTGTGGAGAGTATTCACACCAGTAGACCCGGGACACAGACAGCTTCGGCAGCTCTGCTTATGCAGGCCACAGAGGGATTGTGGGGGGTGTACTCACGGGCTTCTACACCAGCTGTATCCTGGGCCTGGCAGGGGCATCTGTCCAGGAGTCTCTCAATTTCCCTGTCCTCCGCTGCGGGGAGCATGGCACCCGGAAAGTGCTAACACTGGCAGGCTGCCACAGCCTCCCCCGGAAGCCCACATGGGTGCTGCACTCTGAGGAGGCTACAACTATTTTTAGCAGGTGTAGAGGGAGGCGGAGGTGGGCTGCACACTTCTCCTTTTGTTTTATTCTGAGCAGAACCTGAAGACGGATGTGGTGGTACACATCGTCATCCTAGCTGCTAAGAAGCCAAGGCATGAGGACGGCAAGTTGGAGGCTAGCCTGGGCTATAGTATGAGACTCTTTGTCCCCACAACAGGAAAAGAAAAATCTAAGCCAGGCACTGAGCAGGCGCTTATAATCCTAGTGCTGGGGCCGGGGGCGGGGCGCATCCTCATACTTCATTGGCTAGACAGCCCAGCTCATCAGTGACCTCCACGGTCAGCAGAGGGCTGGGGAGAGGGCTTAACAAGTAAAGATGCTGGGCGCACAAGCCAGAGGACCTGAGTTTGATCACCAGCACAGATGGAAGGAAAGAACACCGAGTGGTCCTCTGACCTCCACAGGAGGACTGTGGCACAAGTCCACATACATTATACAACAGATACACACACACATACATCACAGACACATACATCATACACACATCATACACACACATTACACACACACACACACACACACACATTATACACATACAATCACAGACACATAGACATACACATCACACACACACATCATGAGACACACATCATACACACACATCACAGACACACACATCATACTCACACATCATACACACATCACAGACACACACACATCCCATTACATATCACATACACATTATATACACAGCACAGACACACATATCATACACACACATCACAGACACATAGACATACATATACATTGCATTGAATATCACACACATAAACATTCATACACACACATCATAGACACACACACACGAAAAGAAAAAAGGACACAAAGTAGGAATGATCTGGTGAGATGCTTGACATTAGCCTCTGCTCTTGACACCCACATGCCGCACACACTTGCTTACACACCAGTGTGCATGTATAAATTAGCCTACACATAGCACACATGGTTTAAAGAAGTAATAAAAAGGAAGAAAACCACAGTAAACCCCAAACACCAGCTGCTTACGATCGCCTAAGTGGAGTCTGTGGGCGATTTGAGCTCCTGGGTAAGGAAGAGGCTGCAGAGCAGAGCACAGAGAGCCGGGGTGCAGAGTGCAGAGAGCCGGGGTGCAGGAGCCGTGGGTGGCAGAAGGGGTGCACAGGAGCCTCTCTTCCCCAGCATCCTTGATGGCCCCACCCTGTGCACTGGCTCCTGCTGCCATGCCAGATCCTCACCCGGGAGATCAAGAGCTCCACCTAGGAGGGAATGGGGGCCTGGCATTTCCAGACAAAAGCATCTATCTACTGCTGCATGTGGTACTCTGTTCTCGTCTCTTGACTTTGCTGTTAGTGAACACAGAGCCCAAAGCACCTTGCAGCCCCTGCCCCAATATGATTCCCTACCACATCCTAGCACTCACTGGGTAGGCATCGTAGGTTGCTCCTCTCTGTTACCAAGCAGTGGCTTGCTCAGGTGATTCACTGGTTCTCCTCTCAGTGGGCATGTGGGGTTACTGTTGGACTGGAAAACTCTTACAGGAGTCTTCGCGTGAACCGGTGTTGTCATTTCTAGTGGGCACGTCAATCACAGGGTGGATGTTGGCTAACTTCAGAGCATCCTTGTTGCTCTGGAGACTCGGGCCTTCCCTGATTGGGTGGCAACACTGGGATCTTGATCCTGTAGGGCCTCGCTTCCCACTTGCTCTCAGCCTTTCCCTCCATACGGACCTCTCCTTTGGGGGTTGTGAATTGAATGTGAAATGTCCCCCACAGGACTGTATGTTTTTGTACTTTATCCCCAGGTGGTGGCACTATGTGGAGCCTTTGGGAAGTAGAGCTTTGCTGGAGAGAGTGAGCCACTGTGGGAGGGCTTTGAGGTTTTAAAGCCTCACCCCATTTCCTGGTCATTTCTGTCTGCAAGGGTCAGCCTCTTCGTCCCCGCCGCTGTGTCTTCCTCACCGCGATGCATCATAGCCCATCAAACCGTAAGCCTAAATAAACCTTCCCTGCGATGTTTCAGGTATTTTGGTGATAGTGAAAAGTAACAGGCATTGGACGGTGTCTCTTCCTAAATTAATGCCCACGTAGAATATAACCTTATTTGGCAATGAGCGCTTTGCAGACATTACTATGATGAAGTCACACACTGGACCTACAACCAGTGACTGGTGTTTTTGTTTGAAGAGGAAATGACACAGATCCAGAGAAGGGAAATGAAGACAGGGGCAGAGACGGGATCAGGAGCCATCACCAGCTGGAAGTGGGAGCGGGGGATCTGACACAGTGCAGAACCTCAGCCTGGATTCTCAGAACGCACACAAACCCAGGCATGGTTGTCAGTGCTTGTGACCCCAGGAGCATGAGGAGTGGAGACAGGAGGATTGCTGGGGACTGCTGGCTGCCAGCTCAGTTCCAGGTTTCGTGACATGACCCTGTTCATGAGAGCAAGGTGGGCAGTGACAGAGCAGATGTCTTCTAACTTCTGTACACAAATACATGCATATATATATATATATATATATATATATATATATATATATATATATATAT
>NC_034612.1:31054580-31060794 GCF_900095145.1 Mus pahari
ATATATATATATATATGTACACATACATACTCTACCACATATACATGTAAGTGCACATACATCACACACATACACCAAAAAAAAAAAAAAAACAAGTTAGAAGGAGAGCAACCACTTGGGAGGCTGAGGCAGGGGAATCATGAGTTTGAGGCCAGCCTGAGCTACACAGGGAGACACCCCCCCCCCCTTAACAAAGTACCAACAGAGTTGGAGGAGGCAGCAGGGTTTGTTCCCTAAGGCCACGGACACCTTGATTTTGGACCTCTAATTCCATGCTGTGAGAGAATCAATGCCTCTCTCATTGGCAGCAGCAGAGTAGAAAAACTCTGAGACCACGGGGGAGGGGTACCTAGAAAACCCCTCAGGGAAGATGGCAGCCACTGAGTCCCGAAGAAAAGGAGGTGGTGTGGGAGCACTATTGCATGCTCATACCAGATAGCAGGAAAGAGCCAGCTACACACAGTAGCTACTGAAGAAGCTTGAGGTCCCAGAAACATGGCCCCTTGTTTCACTAGGGACTGCTGGCTCAAACCTGGATCAACGAGCATCACAGAGCTTAAGCAACCAGGCACAAGATCCATTTTCAGAGTGAGTAAAGGTCTTTCTTGTTTAAGCCCACCATAAACCAATTCAAGGGACTCAGACACATCCTTGGCCCTGTTTGCGTTATTTATTTTCGCGTTGAAACTGTGATTCTAAACAGCCCAGGCCCTCCCCTGCTGACTCAGCTGCCTGAGCCCAAACTCATAAAATCCTATTTCAGAAAGGCCCAATGATTTTATTTTCTGATCATAAATATGAAATTTAATTAGCAGCTTGCTGCTAATGAAGTCGCCATGGAAGCCAGAGTGGAGACGCAGAGTCACATAAAGCCGAGCCCAGCATCCTGTTAACTCTTCCCCTCCTCTGTCCACCTGTCCCTGGCTGGGACTTTCCCATGGCCACACGCTGCAGTTAGCTGTAGACAGAAGAGGGGGAGTTTGTGACCAGGATAAGGAACAGGTTCTCACCCTCAAATCTACACACAGTGGCCACGTATTCTATCTGGTAGTTGATGTTCTGTGCCAGTTTGATTGAGCTGAGGGCTGTCCAGACAGCCGGGGTGAGACATATCTGAGTGTGTCTTAAAAAGTATGAGCCTTTGATATGGGCTGGGGGAAGAATGCTCACTGTCGTCAGCATCGGTGGGCACCACAGATCTATTCAGGGTCAGGCACAAGCAGGTCAGACCTGATATCTAATCTTGGAGTCAGTCTCCCGGCATTTAGAAGCACCAATTAGATAAACTGAGGAAGGGGACCCACCCTGGATGTTTGCAGCGCCATCCCATGGATGGAGGTCCTGAAGCAGAGCTGGACACTAGCAGTTATCTCTCTCTGCTTTCTGATCACAGTTGCAGAGTGACCAGCTGCCTCACACCCTGCTGTCCTGCCTTCCCTGCTGTGATGGACTGCACCCTTTGAAGTGTGAGCTAGAGTAAGCCCTTCTCCCCTTAAGATGCCTTTACCAGGTATAGTGTCTCTTCAAGGACTTGAGTAACTCATTCAGGAGGTCTCTCTCTCTGCCTTCCTCTTCTCCTGCCTCAGACTGCAGAGCCTTTGGACTTGGGGCTCCATTGGTCCCCCTTGCTCTCAGATCTTAGCACTTGGGGTGGGTCCACCACTGACTTTTCAGACTCTGCAGCGTGCTGGGTGTGTGTTGTGGGACCAATTTCTTAGGAAATTGGCATTTTCTCATCTCTGTAAGTCCTGTTAGTTCTGTGTCCCTGGCTGGCCAGCCTCTTCTACCTGTCAGCATAGCCTGGCTTGCATCTTCTTTTCACAAGCCTTCTAAAATAGCCCTGTCCAAGGGCATTAGGGAGAGACCAGGCACAGTGTGGTGTGGCAGCCAAGAAGCTTAACTGCTCCTCCCCCCCCCCCCATGGATCTCAGAAATCTAGGCTCCACCGTGAGATATGAGATGGTAGCCAAGGAACAATCAGCTGGGTCCATTATGTCCCACCATTGATGTGGATATGAGGTCATGGGGGGAGGGACCCCAGCTTATCCTTTTCATGGGGATTTTTTAGTTTCTTCTGCCCATGGTCCAAAAAGTCAGCAGGACTCTGCAGGCTCTCCTCTGCATTCAAAGCTTACTCTGTTCCTCCAGCTACGTCTACGCCTGGCCTTTCCATGAAACAGGGTAGATGACACCCATTGAAAGCAGGATTTAAATGCGTTTCTAAAGTCCAAGTCTGGAATTTCATTATCATCATCCTTCTGTGTGAGTTCTTTGTTAAATCCAAAGTGCAGGGGATGGGGACATGGCTCTGCAGCAGAGCTTCTGCCTAGAACCCTATGAGGGGTTAGGGCCATGGATGAGTTGTAAAAACTTAATTAGAATCCCCCAGTGAGGGGCTGGGGGTGTGGCTCAGTGGTAGAGCACTTGTCTAGAATCCCCCAGTGAGGGGCTGGGGGTATGGCTCAGAGGTAGAGCCCCTGCCTAGAATCCCCCAGTGAGGGGCTGGGGGTGTGGCTCAGTGATACAGCACCTGCTTAGCATGTGTAAGGCAGTGAGTTTTGTTCCTGGCACCAAAAACCAACCAACCAACCAACCAACCAAAAATACATAAATAAAAGAATTGCAAAATGAAGAATTATCTAACTTCTCAATAAATGAAGAGTAAGCCGGCCAGATGCGGCAGTACTTGAGAGACAGAAAGAGGGAGACTGTGAGTACCAGGATAGCCTGGGCTACACAGCAAGACCTTGCTTCAAGAAGGAACATCCAACAAGCCAACCAGATTATCCCATATATAATATAAGAAGCTGAGATGAACGCTCAGGGTAAACATCTCAAACATGCTGGGAGGTTCACACGGTCAGTGCTGACATCACCCTGGTCCCCAGGAGTGTGTTCACACACAGGGGCTTTCCCATGACTGTGTTTGAGATCCCTTCTTGCAAAGATGGCATGAGGCTGCTTTTCACCTATGCAGAGGTCCTGCCTGGACACTTGATCCTGTATGTACACGGGAGAAGGCACACAGACCTACCTACCGACTGTGAACACTGGACACTGGTTCCATGGGAGGAGGATAACAGAGTCTGCAGCAAGTCAGTGTGGAGTTTGTCTGCAGTCAGAGCACATATTACATTCTAGAAAAAAGTTTATGGTGGAAAGTAATAGAGTTTTTTGAGGGAAAACTCGTAGGCTTCCTGCATTTGGGCTTTGGCTCCTGAACAAGACAGAAGAACCCATGCTTTGAGTCCTCGAGGCTCTGTAGGAATTTTCCTGGGAAAGTACTGATATGTCTAGGGTACTATAGCCAAAATAAGTGCTCTAAGCAAGTGTTCTACAACCATCCCTCAGGCACGGTTGTTCAACGGGTACAGATGGCTGAAAACTTCACATGTTTAGAAGAAAGATGAGGTTTTGAAAACCATCCCTGTTTCTTTTCCCTTTCTGGACTCAGTGTCTTATGCAAACCCAATCCCACAGACTCAAATGAAACCTTGTAAAACCAAGTGGGTTGCACCTTCAGCACCAGCATGAGCTCCACCATCAGTGTCATCATTATCATCATCATAATCATCATCAGCAGCAGCAGCAGCAGCATCGCCATCTCCATCAGTGTCAGCACCATCCTCAGCAACATCATCACCAACATCTTCATCAACTTTATCATCAGCACCATCATCAGCATCATCACCAATATCTCCATCAGCTTTAGCATCTGCACCATCATCAGCATCAGTACTATCTTCAGCATTAGTATCTCACCAAGATGTCCACCAGTTTAGCACAATCATCAGCATCAGCAACATTACCAACATCTTTACCAGCTTTAGCACCAGCACCATCATCAGCATCATCACCAAGATCTCCCATAAGCTTTACTTTCGGTACCATCATCAGCGTCACTATTAGCAACATCATCAACATCAGCACCACTAGTTCCAGAATCAGCATCAAAATCGACATCCATATCAACTTCAGCATCACCCAAAACTTGTTAGGATTACAACTTCTTAAGTTTGCCTGGATACTCTGAATCCAATAGTGATAATGTAATATTAGACTCCAGTCTCTGGGGCCTGAAAGGTGGCTTGGTGGTTAAGAGGACAGAATGCTCTTCTAGAAGATCCAGGTTTGATTCTTAGCACCCATGTGGTGGCTCACAACCATCTGTACCTCTAATTTCAAGAGATCCAACACCTTCTCCTGGCCTCCATCGACACTAGGCATGTGTGTGTGTGGTAGACAGTCATATGTGTAGGAAGACATCAATACACATTTAAAGGTAAATCTTAAAAGAAAGAATTTTAAACTCTGCCTGAGCCTCAGTGTGGCAGCAGCCCTCTCTCACCCTTTTATACAACAGACACTCTATGGAGGTGTTTTCTTTGACTCCTTAATTAGCAGACAGTCCTGGGGAAGGCGTCTTTCACCTGAGAAGTATATTAGCCTATATCCACTTGGATGTTAGCTTACTTACTTGTGACAAAATACTTAAATTTGGGGAAGAAAGCATTTATTTTGCTCACACAGTTCAACATGGTGGGGAAGGCATGGGGGCAGGAGTGTGGAATGGCTTGTCACACTGTATCCTCAACTGGACACATTGTGTCCACAGCTGGTCACATTACCATCACAGCCAGAAAGCAGAGAGAGACTATGCTGGCACTCAGCTCACTGTCTCCTTTTTATTCAGTCTAAGATGCCAGCCCACTTCATGATGGGTCTTCCTACCTCAGTGAGCCATATGTGCAGAAGTTCGGCTCCAAGTATATTTGACAATAAAAACTATCACAGTAACACATGGAGGCCTCCAGCTTTCTATCCTCCTGCCTCAGCTTCTCAAGTGCTGGGGTAATAGGCATGTGCCACCACACCTGCCGAGGGATATTTCTCTCGATGTGGGATGAAGCTTTGATGTGCACGACATTTCTCAGACAGAAGAGAAACTATACAGGATAAGGCTTTGATGCACATGAAGGGCTGAAGAGTCTTTGATATGGAAGGTATAGAGTTAATGAAATATTCTAAAGTCATCCTTAATGTCCTTCTAATATGACTGTCTAAAGCCAAAATAACAGTGTACTGTGCAGTGTATGATAAAGGTAAAAGTCAGGCAGAAGTCAGTAGCACAAAGGACAACAGAGGGTTAATGAAATGGATGTGGTCATAAGATTCTACGGTGTATGTGAAGTCATATAACATTATTACAAAATAGTCTAGGGTAACTTAAAGACCCACTTTAAGTGCCACAGAAGAGCAGTGAGCGCACAAAAGATAAAACACAGAGCCAGGGTAACAAGTCAGTGGAGAGAAGCAGAGAGAACATCAGAACAGCCCTGGGAACGCCCACAGAAAGCAAGAAAGATCCAAGGAGGTGGCCTAGTGAAAAATGTTTGTTGGTAAAGCATGGGTTCCTGAGTTTAGAGCTTTAGAACCTGTGCTTAAATAAACCAGGTATGGCTGTACCTGCATCTGTAACCCCAGTGCCTGGGGTTGTGGGGGTGGGGTGGGGTTAGGTGGGGAGGCAAGAGGATCTGTGGGGTTCACTGACCAGCCAGTCCAGCTGATTAGCTGAGCTTCGAGTTCAGTGAGTGCCTCTTGTCTCTACAAATAAGGTAGAGAATGATAGAAGAAGACACCTGATGTCAACCTCCCACCTCAATACGCATGTGCACCTGCACACACACACACACACACACACACACACACACACAGAGAGAGAGAGAGAGAGAGAGAGAGAGAGAGAGAGAGAGACCCAGAGAAAGGGGTTAGAGACATGGCTCAGTTAAGTACGCTGGTTGCTCCTGCCCAGGACCAAAGTTCAGTTCCCAGAACCCATATGGTGACTCACAACTTCAATTCTAGGGGATCCAATGCCCTTTTCTGGCCTCTACAGGTACTGCATGAATATGGTGCATAGACAAACATGCAGGCAAAATGCTTGTACATGTACCACCCCCATCTTTAAATTATCTAAGACCCAGAAAAGAGAAAATGGAGGGAAACACTGTGCACACACACAAAAGTAGCCATATTAAAGACAGACAAGAAGACATTGCCAGCTGTAAGAAGCACCCTTCACAGATACACTGTCACAGGAAGGGAAAAGAATCTGAAATCTGTGTCCAGACATAGATGCAAAACTCAGGCAGCAGGAAAGCTGAGAGATGAGTCTGCCTACGGTCTGCCTGTCTGCCTGCCTGCCTGCCTGCCT
>NC_034612.1:31060851-31065890 GCF_900095145.1 Mus pahari
CTGTCTGCCTGTCTGTCTGCCTGCCTGCCTGCCTGTCTGTCTGCCTGTCTGCCTGTCTGCCTGTCTGCCTGTCTGCCTGTCTGCCTGTCTGCCTGTCTGCCTGTCTGCCTGTCTACCTGTCTGCCTGTCTACCTGTCTGCCTCCTGTAATCCCTATTCCCCCTTCCTTCCTTCTTCTCATCTTCATAATGGGTAGAGTGGTGTGTGTGTGTGTGTGTGTGTGTGTGTGTGTGTGAGCTCATGTAAGTGGAGGTCAGAGGTCAATCTTAGGTGCTGTTTCTCAGGCACTGTCTCCTTTATTTCCTGACATGGGGGTCTCTCACTGGCCTGGAACTCACTGATTTGTCTTGGCTTGCCAGCTAGTGAGACCCAGGGATTTGCCCATCTTCATCTCTTAAGGGAGGACATCACACCCATGTTTTTCTTTAATATGGGCACTGAGGATTGAACTTGGATCCTTGTGCTTGTAAAAGCACCTGACTGACTGCATTAGTTTCCCAGCAGTCTGGTGAATTGCTTACACAAAGCTTTGTGAATTTTCTTGTCCAGAATTTATCCAGTTCAATAGTCCTCTTTTGCTAAATGTTAGGACTAGAAGATAAAAAGCAAGATCATGGAAGATTAGAATAATATTATGGGTCACCTTGACCTGACAGTCACAAATCAGGACTGTAGGAACCACAGCATTCGGGTGGCTGAAGCAGGAGGATTGTGAGTTTGAGTCCAGGCTGGGATACACAGTGAATTCAAGACCATCCTGGATGCTCACACTGGTCCATTTTATTCAACATACTAGCGTTCCCAGCCAATTTAAAAAGGCAAGAACGAGAAATAAGAGGGTGGAATTTGGAAAGAAACAATATAGTTGTCACTCTTTGCAGACAACACAATTACCCTAAACATCTAAAAGGAGCTATAGAAAAATCTCCTGGAATCAATTAATGATAACCAACAACAAATATTCACCAAGTTAGCAAGGTTATAGGACAGAAGATCAATCAATATACAACACTCAGGAGAACCTGACATATAAAAACACAAGATGCTTAGGATTTAAATGTATAAACGATGTCCACATTGAAAATACAAGGACATGGTAAGAGAAGTTGAGGAGCCTTGAGTCAAATGAAAGGATATACCATGTCCATGGACTGTATGATTGTTCAACTTGCTAATGGTCTCAGGATCTGGAGTCTTGGAAAATTCTAGTCAAATCTTTTTTTTTTTTTTTTTTTTTTGATTTTTCTAGATTCCGTCACTCTGGGTATCCCTGGCTGTCCTGGAACTCACTTTGTATTTTTTTTTATGTATTTTTTTTTTCCTTTTTGTTTTTTTTTTCTAGTCAAATTTTTTTTTTTTTTTTTTTTTTTTGGGTCTAGTGTTAGCAAAAGAATTTTAAAATGCATATTGAGAAGCTAGAGGGCCGAGGAGAGCGTTCAGTGATGAAGAGTGCTGGCTCAGCATGCACGAGGACTGGCATTTGAATCTGCAGGACCCATGTGAAAAGCCGGAATGGCTGCACTGGGCTGTAAGCCCATCAGTGTGGGTGGGCGGAGACAGGAGTCTGGAGTCTGCCGACCTACCAGCAGGTGAAGCTGACCGACTTCTAGCTCAGTGAGAACATGCCTCAAGCCAACACGCAGAGGGCGATAGAGGAAGGTACTTGACATCCTACTCTGGACTCTGCATGTCTGCACATTGGTGTGAACCTGTGCACTCACATGCATGTGCCATACACACCACACAAAAGAAGGAAAGACAAGCAAGGGACTGAATAGCCAGAGGTACTTCTATGACCAGGTTTCAAGGGCTGCTGTTGACTGTGATGACACACGAATCAAGACATAGTGAGTGGGGTTTGGGGGTCAAGCTAAATAAATAGTAAGTGGGTGACGCAGATGGAGAAGCTGTCACCGGAGTCTGAAAGTAGATGCACATTTATAGAGTCCATTAATTTTGACAAGGGCACCAGGATAACTTGGTGTTGAGAGAGGTCTTTCAAGCCGGGAACTGCAGCCATCTGCAGGGGCAGCCATCTGCAGGGGAAGGCAAACCTCAAGCCCTACCCATTAGTGGACACAAAGCAGCACAAGACAGATTGAAGGCTTTGGTGCATGGGCAGAAGTATATAGCTTGTGTGTGTGTGTGTGTGTGTGCGCGCGCGTGTGTGTGAGTGTGTATGAGTGTGTGTGTGAAGTGTGCGTGTGTGTGCGTGTGTGTGAGTGTGTGTGTGTGGAGGCTGATGCCAACATTTGGGTGTCTTCATCAACTTGTCACCACGTTCTGTACTAACTTCTAAGGTTTATTTTATTTTATTTTATGTATATGAATGCTTTGCCTGCATGAATATATGTGGACCATGTGCATGTCTGTGTCGACTGAGGTCAGAGGAAGGGTGTAGAGGCCACTGGAACTGGACTTATGGATGGTTGTGAATCACTGTGTAGATGCTGGGAATTGACCCTGGCTTCTCTGCCAAAGGAACAAGTGCTCTTAACCACATTGCTGAGCGAGCTCTCCAGCTTCCGTTTCGTATTTCTAAAAGACTTTTAGTTTTGAAGTTATGTGTGCCTATGTGTGGGTTTGTGCACACCAGTGCAGGTACCTGCAGAGGTTAGAAACAGTGTTGGATTCCCTGGAGCTGATGTTGCAGGTGGTTGTCAGCTGTCCAGGGGTGGTATCGAACTTGGGTCTTCTGCAAGAGCAGTGTGCGCTTTCAATCTCCAAACCACATCCCTAGCCGAATTGCTTTATTTTTTTTAAAAAATTAATTACTTAATTTATTCATTTTACATCTAGATTGCGTCCCCCCCATCCCTCCCCTCCTCCCATCCCACTCCTACAAATTCTTTCTCCCAATAACCCTTCCCCTTCTCCTTAGAGAACAGGAAGCCCCCTGGGTACCAACCTACCCTGAGACAGCCAGTCGCCATAGGCCTCAGTGCAACCTCTCCCACTGAGGCCCAACTATAGGTAGTCCAGTTAGGGGAAGGGATCCCATAGCAGGCAGCTGAGTCAGGGGCTGCCACTGAGCCTGGGGCTTGTTAATCGGCTAGGCTGCTCCGCCAATGAGGATCTGCCTGCCTCCGTCTTTACAGAGCTGAGGTTACAGACAAGGGCAGCCAGGCTTAGCTTCTACATGGATACCAACTTGGGAGGTTCCTCACACTTCAAGTGTCCTCAACAGCCCTGGACTGCAGACTTGGAAGTCAAATTCAAAGCTACAGATTTCCAGGAAGAAAATCGAAGACTTTAGGGCTGGAGAGGTGGCTTGGTGGCTAAGAGCACTGACTGCTCTTGCAGAGGTCCTGAGTTCAAATCCCAGCAACCACATGGTAGCTCACAACCATCTGTAATGGGATCTGATGCCCCCTTCTGGTGTGTCTGAAGACAGCTACAGTGTACTCATGTACATTAAATAAATAAACCTTTGAAAAGGGCTTGAATTGCACTTTTGAGATGAGGCCTGACCATGTGGTCCAGGCGGTTTTCAGCTCTCTGTGCTCCTGCCCGGCATCCTGGATGTTGGAATTACAGGTGTGTACATCATCACACCTGGCATGAAACAACCTCTATAATCACAGGGTTGGCAAAGATTATCTCAGAACCTTCCAGAAAGCACTGAGCCACAAGTTGGGGAAGAAATTCATCAAAATAAGCAATTGTGTACCAGAAATGTTACTAATAATAAGAACAGTTAAGCCATATGCTTGGAGAAAATAGTTTCAAGACATATAGCTGACAAAATATTGTTTGCTTAAAAGCATTAAGAATGAATAACCCAATAAAAAGTGTGCAAAGGTTTAAACAAACATTTCAGAAAAGAAGAGACACAAATGACCAATAAATTCTGAAGAAAATGCTCCAAGCCATGTGCCATCAGGTCATGCAAATTAAAACTCCAGTAAAGGGGGGCTGGTGGGTGGGATAGCTCAGTGGGGAAAATGCTTGCTGTGTGAATCCCCAGAGCCCGTGATATTGTACTTCCGTAATCCCAGCGCTCCTCCAGTGAGATGGGAGGTGGAGACAAGCCGAATCTCTGGAAGTACTCAGGCCAGAAGACTGGCATATGCAACAGTAAACAAGAGACCCCACCTCAAACAAGGTGGAAAGCAAGAACCAGCCCACGAGGTTGTCCTCTGACCATTGCGCCAAACACCCCTGATAGCATGGTTTAGGTTAAGGACTCCAGTGTGTCAGGCGTGTGGCAACTGAAACAGCTGACACAAACCAAGGTGGGGCAGGTGTGAAACAACATGGCTCTTTGGGAAATTGAACAATTTGATCCCTGGGACTCAGCAGATACCTGAAGATCTAAGACTCGAGAGCCTGTGAATTAAACACATGCGTTTATTATAATTGAATGCTTGTGTTTGTGGATACGTGTCCATGACATGCATGTGTGGAGGTCAGAGGCCAACTCTGCGGAGTGAGGCTCTAGAGATCAAACACAGGCCATCAGACTTGTGCGGCGAACACCGTTACCTGCTCCATCACTTTAGGGTCCCTTTAAAAAACTTTTGGGACAGGGTCTCAAGTAGTCCAGGTTGGCTTTTCATTAGCTATGTAGTTTAGGATGACTTTGGTCCCCCTGCCTCCACCTCCTTACTGCTGGGATAACGGCCACACCTTGTTCATGAAGTTTTGCTGCGGGAATCCAGGGCTCCCTGCATGCTGAGCCCAACTGATTTTAAGCCCAGATTGTATGGATTTACTTGGGAGGAATGAAGACGCGTCCATGGAAGGGATTTGGGCATGAATACCTGAATGGCTCCACCTCTAAAATCTACCCGTAGGAGGGACGGTGAACAAGTCATGGCAACAAAATAGTAAAAGTAAGAGAACTAGGGGTTACACACAACAGCATGGAGGATTCCCAAAACTGGGCTGAAAGGAACTAAGGCCCAGCTGGTGTGCTCTTAGGAGGATGAGGCAGGGGGATGGAGAGTTTGAGGTCTGCTGGGGCTATGTGGCAAGACCTAGTCTCAAACAACAACAACAACAACAACAACAACAACAACAACAACAACAACAACAACA
>NC_034612.1:31065895-31098133 GCF_900095145.1 Mus pahari
ACACACACACACACACACACACACACACACACACACACACCAGACAGGAGGAGGGGGCTGGGGAAAAAGAAGAGGAACTAGAGAGGGAAGTAGGGGCAGGGAGAGACATGGCTGGAGAAAGGGGAGATTACACTGTCCTCTTCCTCCTCCTCCTCCCCTCCTCCTCTTCCTCTTCCTCCTCTTCTCCCTCCTCTTCCTCCTCCTCTTCTTCCTCCTCCTTTCCTTTCTGACTGTGTGGCCCTGCTTGTCTCTCAGAAACTCACTCTAAAACTCAGGCACAGGTTAGACCACCCACCTGAGAAGAAGCCCTGGTAGGAGGAATCCAGGTCCCAGCCCCGGCACACGTTGCGCCCCCTACTGGCAACCACAGCTATTGCCAGCTATTGGCAACCTCTGGGAAACTGGAGCTCATGGGAGATGATGCCCTCACTGGCAAGGGTGTTGGCTCCATCCAAACTGCAGATCAGTGAGCTAAGTTAATGACATTGCTACGCCATGGCGAGTGGCTCTTAGAGACCTTGCTGTTCCTTGGCCCCCACTCCCGGGCCTTTTTCCTTCTCTGAAAGGAGTCAGATTCAGACACCCCAGAGCACATTTGGGCTCCATCCATGAAACCCTTCAGTCACATCCCTCATTTTCTTGACTTTATGGCATAGCACAACACAGATTTGTTTGTTCAATTCACTGAAATTACCTAAAGATACAAGGAGGTTATTGATCCACCCCTGGCCGGGAACCTGCATTTCGAATCTCATCCTGGTTGGCTGATAGCATTTGGAATAACAAGTCCTCTTGTCTGTCACCCATGGCTGCCATTACTCTTGGGATTAAACATGTAAAGGCACTATATAATTTAATACCTTTCTTTGTGATTTTGTGGGTGGAATTACTACTGGGTCAGAGTCCAGCCCCTCACTGGGGGATTCTAGGCAGGGGCTCTACCACTGAGCCACACCCCAGCCCCTCACTGGGGGATTCTAGGCTTTACCACTGAGCTGTACTCTAAACCCTTCACTGGAGGAACTCTAGTTAAGTACATCATCTACTACCTATCTACAGGCCCTTTTTTCTGGTGGGTTCTAAGTAAGGAACTAACCACTGAGCTATATTCCCATTCAGTGTGTGTGTGTGTGTGTGTGTGTGTGTGTGTGTAGTGTATATGTGTGTGTGTTTATGGTATGCATGTATGTATTTTATTTGTATGTGTATGTTGTGTATGTCCATGTGGTGTGTGTTTGTGTATGTGTGTATGTGTGCACGGTGTGTGTGTGTGTGTGTGTGTGTGTGTGTGTGTGTGTGTAGTGTTGTAGCATGTTTGCGGGCATGCACATGTCACTGTATGAATATGGCAGTCAGAGCAAACTTGGGTGCTGCTCCTCAGCTCTTTCTCTCTATAGTCCACTGCAGTGCATGATGGGCCAAGCAGCCCACAGCTTCCAGGGACTCCCATCTTGTCATAGGAGCACCGTGATCAGATGCATGCTAGCACATCTGGCTTTACATGGGTCTACCGGATCCGAACGCAGGCACTCACACTTCCACCCACAGCACGCCACCCATGAAGCCATTTATCCAGCCTCTCTTGATCTTTCAAAAAATTCTAGTCTTTCATGTCTTCAGTTAGGCAGCTGGAAATAAAAATTGATCATAGAAACGAACGGGAAACTCAGCCACATGGCAAAAACGAGACAGCAGAATTCCCAGAGACTTGGGGAATGATTTCCATTTTCCCTGCACTAGTCTTGATCCATCGGTAGCATCCTACGTGCTAATACTCTCTGCCTTCTGCCAGGAATAGCGTGCATACCCTGATACCTAGTTACCGAGACTCCGTCCAGATGTCTGGATTGCCATTTCTCCTCCGCCGTTCAGGCTTACTCAGTTTATTTAACCAGGACAACTCCATTTGGCACCCACCACAAGTACATCAGGCAGAGCTGACAGGATGACAGTAATGGACGGTGGCTGACGAGAGACAGGGAGTGTGGCACGAAATATGGGCAGCCATGGGGAAAGATGGGGAAAGGGCAATAAACACACAGCAACTCCACTTAAGTAATGCCGAGGTCACAGCGCAGGGCAATAAAACAAGGTCACACACAGTCGGGGCTCATGCGCCATCCTTAACACACTTGTTTCTGCAGCTGACACAGGGATCCATTTAATCACAGCTCCAACACAGAACACTTCTTTTCCCAGAGAATAGTCAAGCGTGGCTCGCCAACCCCAAGGGTGTATTTCTGAAGTTACAAGGAATTTTCTTCACCTTAGTTTCTCCAGTGTTTTTTTTATTCCTTTGCAGTATGCGGACAGAATTCAGGGCTCTATCATCTAGGCAAGCTCTTAGTCACTAATTCTAGGCAGGTGCTCTACCCCTGAGCCACACCCCAGCCCCTCACTGGGGGATTCTAGGCAGGGACTCTACCACTGAGCCACACCCCAGCCCCTCACTGGGGGATTCTAGGCAGGGGCTCTACCCCTGAGCCACACCCCAGCCCCTCACTGGGGGTTTCTAGGCAGGGGCTCTACCCCTGAGCCACACCCTAGCCCCTCACTGGGGGATTCTAGGCAGGGGCTCTACCACTGGGCCCCAGCCCCTCACTGGGGGATTCTAGGCAGGGGCTCTACCACTGAGCCACGCCCCCAGACCCTCACGGGCAGATTCTAGACAGGGGTTCTTGGTGGTTAGTCACAAGGGTGCTCATGTGTCAGTCCCTTGCTTCTCAGGAGCCGCTCTTCCCTTTGTTCTAGGGATACTGGGAGGTCCCAAGCCACATGGGGGTACTGAGGTAAATTCAGGACGATCTGGAATTTCAAACCAGCTTGAGCTACATAGTGAGTTCAAAGACAGTCTGGACCAGAAAGGAGCCTCTCTCTCATCAAACCAAGACACTGAGGTCCTTTCCAGTAGGCAGCAATTTCTGAGTCCACTGACTCTTAAGGATTATATTTAGACTGATGTTCTTAATTTGGAAGATTTTTATGTGTATACACACATTGGCAAGTGTGTAGGTGCATGCTTGTGTCTAGAGGCCAGAGACTTACTTTGGTAGTCTCCCTTGATCACTCTTTACATTATTCTCTGAGGTAGGGTTTCTCTATCAAACCCTAGGCCAGCAATAGAGATAGTCTGGCTAGCACACTTGCTCAGGGGATCCTGGGTCTACTTTCTGCGGCTGGAATTATAGGTGGGCTGTCGTGCTCACTTGGCACTTGCATGTGTTCTGGGGGTCCAAACACTGCTTCTCATGATTACATGGCAGGTGATTTCACCCACTGAGCTATCTCCCCAGATCCAGTGTGAGTGCGAGCATGCATGTGGGGTGTGAGTGTGACTTTAGGTATGAGTGTGAGCATGCATGTGGAGTGTGACATTAGGTGCAAGTGTGAGCATGTACGCGGGGTGTGAGTGTGACCTTAGGTGTGTGAGCATGCATGTGGAGTGTGAGTATGACCTTAGGTGTGAGTGTGAGCATGCATTGGAATGTGAGAATGACCTAAGGTGTGAGTATGAGAATGCACATGGAAGTGAGTGTGACTAGGTGTGAGTGTGAGCATGCACTGGAGTATGAGAATGACCTTAGGTGTGAGTGTGAGCATGCACGTGGGGTGTGAGTGTAACCTTAGGTTTGAGTGTGGGTATGCACGTGGAGTGTGAGTGTGACCTTGGGTAAGTGTGAGCATGAATGTGGAGTGTGAGTGTGACTTTAGGTGGGAGTGTGCACATGAATATGGAGTGTGAGTGTGATCTTAGGTATGAGTGTGAGTATGACCTTAGGTGCAAGTGTGAGCATGCATGTGGAGTGTGAGTATGACCTTAGGTGTGAGTGTGAGCATGTGTGTAGAGGTCAAGGGACAACTTCAGGCGAGGATCCTTGGCTTTTACCGTGTTCGAGGCAGTGTCTCCTGTTTGCAGCTGGGTATACAAGACTGGTCCACGAGTCAGATTTTTATGCATTTGCATCTGTGATAAAAAGGAACAACGTCTACCCCACAAGGTTATTCAGGGCTTCAAATTTGCCTGGCATCAGCTCCGTGGTTGGCGATGTCAGTGGGAAAGTGTTGCTGGGCACAGACTGGAAAGGGGCCTCTGAGGCTGCACTCCTCGCTGAGAAGCTACTGACAGGTAATGGTGGCTTGGGGAAGGGGGATCAGCTTTCTTCATTGATATAGTCACTGGTAACTTGTCCATGAACCAGTAACCAAACCCCCGCATCTGTGTAGGCAACTGTAATGAAATACAACAGAAAAGACATGAGAGGGTAATGGGAGCTGATGTGTTGGGAAGATGGTTCCAGAAAGAGGGAGAGGGAGATGAGAGAGAAGCAGGGTACATACAATCAAAATACATATATGGAAGAGTCAACAAGAAAATAATTTTTAAATATTTAAACTTATTTTTATCTATGTATGCTTGTGTGCATCTACTGATAAGAGCACTCTATGTGTGTAGTTCTGTCAGAGGCCAGAAGAAGGAGCTGGATGAGCTGCCTGCTGGGAATGCCTGAAACTGACCCTGGGTCCTCTGCAGGACAACCAGTGCTCTTAACCATTGAGCCATCTCTCTAGCATCCCTCACGATTTATCATCATTGTCATCGTCATCATCATCATCATCATCATCATCATCATCATCATCATCATCATCATCTTTAAACAAAAAGCAACATTGTTGGGCCAGGTTGTATAAACCTGTCATCCTTGTTTCTCAGAAGGCAGACGGCGGCAGATTGAATGAGCAGAGCCAGCCTGACCACCTATAGCATCAGATCCTTTCTCAAGCAAATGCAAACCAAATAAACAAACAAAACAGGGAAGAACTCTAGGTTTTGCTGGCCTGGAACTCCCTATGTAGACCAGGCTAGCTCCAAAAGTCGAGGTTATCCTCCTGGCTCTGCCTGCTGAGAGATGGGATTCCAGACATGTGCCACCACAGCCAGCAAGACCTGAAGCTTTTTGGTGGGCACATGGAAGTCGTAAGAAAAGGGAGAAATGAGCAGTCCCGTATTTCATCTAATAAATCTAAACTGCGATCAGCTTGGCATGTGATCAGTACAGACATCGTTGCACATCTTTGCACTTCCCCATCTAAGAACTTGAAACCTCTAATGTTGTTTACATTTGCCATCTAATTTTTGCCTCGAGTTCCCCCTTTCCATTCCCTCCACCTCCTTTGTCTTGTTCTTTTATTTCCTTCTTTTAAGTCGTACTAAATTGTCCAGGCTGATCTTGAACCCGTGATCCTCCTGCCTTTGTCTCCCAAGTGTTGATATTACAGGTGTGCTGTCCACTCTTCTATGATGCTGAGACTAAAACAGGAGAATTAGATGAACAATCCCTTCCTCCTTCTCTCTCTCTGCCTCCCTCTTCCTCTTCCTCCTTATGCATATGTATGTGATCCTGTGCTCACGGCCAGAGGATCACTCCGTGGAAGGGGCTCTCCCCGTCTGCCACATGGCTTCCTGACATTTAACTGAGGTCAGTCTTGTGCTGCAAATGCTGTTACATCGAGAGCCATCTTGGCAGCTTAGAAAGGCTTTCTTGACGGCTAACTCATGGGAACATTATTGCCTAAGTAGGGTACTGGTAGAGACACAGATTTATGTGTGTTGAGTAAAAAATTTTGGGACAGGATCTTGTTATGTAGCTCAGGCTAGCCTCAAATTTGATACGTAGCAGAGGCTGGTCTTGAACTCTCGACCCTCCTGCTTCCACCTCCCAAGTGATTGGTTTATAAATATGCACCACCAGGCCCAGCTTGTGGTGAATAACATTTTAAAACTCTGGAGAAGGTCTTAAGTGGCGGGGACAAAAATCCCACGTTGGGTCCTGTTTTATTGAACACCTTCGGTTGGTGTGTGAGTGAAGACACAGGGGACAGACTGCAAGCCACAAGAAGTTGGGAGGGGAGATAATTAATATGATAAATAAAGTCATTAATATGCAAGAAAACAAGACCAGCAAGAACAGAGGCCCCCCGGGCTGGCGTGATGTAAAGTAAAGGCGTCTGCCGAATAAGCCTAGAGCCCTTGTAAAAGGGTCCTCTGACTTCTGCATGCATGGTGTGTCACATGCTCCCTCCAACACAATTAAAGTCACACAGTCCCCAGGACACAATATGGAACTCTATAGATCCTGGAGAAGAGGCCAGGTTATGCCTTAGACTCATGTACAGGACAGGGGAGGGGCTGACACAGCAAACCGATTCTTCTTTTGTTTATTTATTCATATCTAGAGAGCCGGGGCTAGGCAAGCGCTCTATCCTGGATTCACAGGCTGGGCAAGTGCTCTATCCTGGATTAATATCCTAGCTTGTTTCTCTTTCTTGATATAGAGTCTTGCTATATAATCCAGGCTGGCCTATGACTCATTAATTTAGCCTAGGCTGCCTCTTGAAGTCATAACATCCTCCTGCCTCTGACTACTGAATTTTGGGATTACAGGCAAGCACCCACTAGCCCTGGCTTGTGCTAAAAAGGATTTTAAGGAGAAAGGAGGGGAGAAAGAGAAAATGTGGTGGCTTTCTGATTTACTAACAGAACAAGGTTAGCTGAACACAAGTCCTCC
Source organism: Mus pahari (assembly GCF_900095145.1). Classification (NCBI taxonomy): domain Eukaryota; kingdom Metazoa; phylum Chordata; class Mammalia; order Rodentia; family Muridae; genus Mus; species Mus pahari. Next base: position 31,072,462 of record NC_034612.1, read on the forward strand.
TCTCTCCCACTCCTAATGGACAAGAAATCTTTCAGCAGCTACTATAAGGTGTAGGCCAAAATTCATAAACTGGCACAAGTGGCTGGAGAGGCTGTCCCCAAGACATGAACAGCCATGCACCAGGGAGGGCTCCAAGGGGACAACTTAGGACCTGTCTGAAATGGGACAGATAACTGTTGACCCTTCTGCAAATTCTCATCCACCCTGTGGGTCGGCAGAAGTGCGTGGGGGTGACTTGCTACATGGGCATGGGGTTTGGAGGCCAGAGACAGAGGGGCCTGGAGAACCCATGAGGATAGGATGCATTAGATCCAACACAACATCATCTTCATATCACAGCTGACACTGTTTGCCTTCATAAGGCTGCAATGAGCAGATGCTTTCATGGTAGACAGGCCAGGGAGAATGTCCCTTGGAGGATGGTCCTCTCACTCGGAACACTGGACATCAGCGAAAGACAAAGCTAGATGGGTGGATACTCCATCAGGAATGGAGCAAAGTCATCAAACCAAATATACATTAAAACTAGATGTAGCCAGGCATGGTGGCACACGCCTTTAATCCCAGTGTTTGGGAGGCAGAGGCAGGTGGATCTCTGTGAGTTTCAGGCCAGTCTGGTCTACAAAGTGAGTCCAGGACTACATAGAGAAACCCTGTCTTAAAAAAACCAAAACCCAAACCCAAACCCAAACCCAAATCAAAAACAAAAAACAAAAAACTGACCAACCAGACAAACAAAAACCTGGGTGTAATGGTGCATGTCTGTTGACTAGCACTGTAAAAGTAGAGGCAGTAGGATTAGGAGTTCAAGGTCATCTTCAACTACATGGAGAATTCAAGGCTAGCCTGGGGTACATGAGATGCTGTCAAAACCACCCACCCACCCACCCACCCACCCAACAAATAAACCAAACAACCTACCTACCAACTAACCAACCAACCAGCCAACCAAAAAAACCAACCAACAAACCAACCAACCAACCAACCATCAAAACAATCAAACAACCTACCTACCAACCAACCAACCAACTAACCAACCAAACAACCAAACAACCAAAAAGCAAAGCTAGACACCTCCAAAGAAATGTGTACTTCATGCCCCCAGATATGGCAAGTGGGAGATGCTACTCTAGCACACAGAGAAGCAACAGCAGGTGGGCTGACCTCAGGCTTAGACATAGCCTATGACCAAGTTACTAAGCTAAAAGGCTGTACAGGGCTGTCAAGATGGCTTAGTGGGAAGAACTAAGAAAAGTCCCCAGATCTTGCTGAGATATGCTACCTGCATAGTAGAATGAGTCTGGGGATATGTGTCTGAGTGGGTAGAGCATTCACCGTGCATATAGGAAGCTCTTGGTTCCATCCCCAGCACTACATGAACCAATTGTAATCCCAGCACAGGGGAGGTGGAGGCAGGAGGTTGAGTTCAAGGTCATTTTGGGTTATAGTGAGTTGGAGGCCAGCCTGGGCTACATGAGATCCTGTCTCAAGCAAACAAATAATACCTCCTTTCCCCCTGGGGGGGAAAATCCAAAAAGAATGAGAGGCAGACTCTAACCGTCTCAGCTGCAAGAAGACAATGGGTGAGAGATTGAAAGTTCTAAGAAAAAATAATACTTTGTAATTGGGATTCTATGTTTAGCTAAACAATGACACAAGTGTTAGAAAAATGGGGAGAAGTTTTTGCCACACATTTAAAGACTCAAAAAGTTTCCTGACCTCACAGTCCCTTGATGAATAACCAGTAAAACATGTATACTGGCCATTAAGAGAGAGGAGCCTCAATGGGAAGGATTAGGACATGGCAGGAAGGTCCTGTGTGGCTTGATGCTTGTTCCCCATGTTGACATGCTGAGCTTCTAACCCCCTGGGACCTCAAACTACCCCTGTGCTCCAAGACAGGGTTAGTGAAGAAATAATTCAGTCTGGGGCTGCTGGTGACTGCCTCAGAAGGGCAGGGAGGAAGGCCAGTCATCCTCAGCTGCATGTGCGTCAAAGGATAACTTTTGGGAGCCGGGTCCCTCCTTTTACTGTGTGGGCCTTGGGGTTTGAACTCAGGTTATCATCACACTTGGCGGCAAGCACCTTTATCCAGTAAGCCATTTTGTCAGTCCCGATGATAAGAATTTTAAAGAACACAGATGTAATTATCTCTAAAGTACATGCTAGAAGTTTAAAAATGCAAAATAAAGGTCTTTACAGATGAGCAATAGTAAGAGTTGGAGATACTGCACTGATGAGAAAAATTCAGCTAGGTGGCAAAATATAGTCCGTGGAAGAAGACATAACACAGCCCGTGGAAGAAGACAAAACACAGTAGAAAACGACAGGGTCAGTGGTGTGAAGCAGACCATTAGAACAAGAGCAGAAGAAGAGTCAACATCCCATAGCCAAGCAAACCTCTAGTGCATGAGGAATAGCTCTGTAAGTAAAGTGCTTGCTGTGCAAGTGTGAGGACCTGAGTTCAAATCCCAAGAACCCTGGGAAAGCCAGGAACTGTAATGCACATCTGTCAGACCAGTACTTCTGTGAGGAGATGGGTCAAGGCTGGGGAGGGGGAGAGGTGGGGGAAAAAGGAATGAGGAGGGATGGGGGAGAGGCAGGGGTGGGGAGGTAGAGAGGAGGGGGAGGCAGGGGAATCATAGCAGGAAGGTGACAGGAGCCGTGAATCAGCTAGTCACATCACACCCACAGTCAGGAGTGAAGCTTGCTTTGACTCATCTTGTTTTCTCCACTCTTACACAGGTCAGGACATCCTGCCTAGGGATTGGTGCTGCCCACACTGGGCTGGGTTTTCCTGTATTAGTTCACTTAATTAAAACAGCTTCCCACAGACACGCATACAGCCTAACTTGAGATGGATAATCCCTTATTGAGACTCCCTTCCCAAGTGATTCCAGCTTTAGTCAAATAGACAAAGCATGGCAGCCCAGAAACACACACAGGTCATTGTGCTCATTTTACACAACTGTAAGCAACAGCAGACCTTGCCTTGAACACGGTTGTCTTCTGCTCTCCACATGTGTGTTAAGGAACATGCACCCTCCCTTACAGATTAAATATTAGTGCATAGCTAGGGCCATATCACAAAACAATGTAGAGAATAAAATAAATATTCAATAAGCATTTGATCATATGCTAGCAAAGTTGCAAAAAAATTACATTATCCCCTGCCCCTTTGCCAACATAATTTGCAGATAGATGGATGACTTAGAAATTAAATAATAAATTCCAGATGTATTAGAAGGAAAAAAATTAAAATATGTTTATAACCTTGGGATAGGAAAGGCCTTCTTAAACAAGGCATAATATGCTAATGCCATTTGGGAAAAGATTGATGCTTCAAAGTACATCATAATTTAAAACTCCAGCCTGGTGAAAAACAGCACGGCAAAGTTAAAATATAAGTTATGGTCCAGGGAAACATCTGTAATATACGAAACGGCAATGAACACGCACACCATCAATAAGAGAAAGACAAGCCACACTGTAAAGGAGAGCCGGAACCCAGGCAAGTCACCGAAGCTTATGTGGCCAAAGAGTGCAGTGACCAGGAGGGCTGCTAATGGGACTGGAGATGCGTGGAGATCGCCATGGTCTGTAAGACAGGCAGTGGGAGCTGGGGAGACGGCTCAGCGGGTAAAAGGCTTGCTTTCTAGGTGTGAAGACGTGAGTTTGGATCCTCGGGCACACACACAAAAGCCGGATGTGGTGGTGAACACTTAGAACCCCTATGCTGGGGATGGGGACAGGCAGATCCTGGGGGTGGGGGGTGGGGGGGCTCTCTGGCTAGCCAGTCTAGCCAAACCTGTGAGCTCTAGGTTCAACGGGAGACTCTGACTTGAAAATTGGGTAGAGGAGCCCGAGGGATGGTTCTGCAGTCAAAGTGTGCTCTGTTAGATGGGGAGTTCAGTCCACAGCACCCGTGTTGGGTGGTGACCCACAGTCACCTGTGACTGTAGGCACACACATTCATGTGAACATGCTCATGTGATACAAATAATGAACAAATATTTATAACAAAGTGTGGGAGTGGGGTTGGAGAGAGTTCATTGGCCTCTCTTGCAGAAAACCTGAGTTCAGTTCCCAGCAACCCACATGGTAAGTCCAGTTCCAGGGGATCAGTTGTCCTTTTCTGGTCTCTATGGACTGCATCCATGTGGCACACACACACACACACACACACACACACACACACGCACACGCACACGCACACGCACACGCACGCACATGCTCATGCATGCCTGGTTCTATGGTTAGAATAACTGTTTACTCTCCAGAAACCATGCAGTGAGATCCTGATCTCTATATGGTCAGCCAGGAAGGGAAGAAGAACACCCCGCCTTTGGAACTGATTCTGTCTAAAGGATAAAGCCCTAACAAGGATGGGGTCCTGGTTTCTGTTGCTGTGATAAAACACAGTGGCCACTGTGAGGGAGAAAGGGTGTGTGCAACCTACAATTTCAAGTCACAGTGCATCACCAAGGGAAGTCAAGGCAGGAACTTGAAGGCTAGACAGCTTGCTATTCCACACAGCATTACCTGGCCAAGGAACTCAATTCACAGCCAGAGAGAAGTGAGAAGTGAGAAGAACCATAAAGGGTGTTTCTTGTTGCCTGATAGATAGACTTATGCCCAGCTAGCTTTTGTACACAGTCCAGAACCACCTGCCTAGGTAGTGTTGCCACCCACAGTGGGCTGGACCCTCCTACATCAATTAGCAATCAAGACAGTCTCCCACAGATATTCCCACAGGCTGGTCTGATGCAGATATCTCCTCAATTGTGAGTCTTTTCCCAGATAATTGTGCCAAATCAACAGTTAAAGCTAACTAGACAGGAGGGAATACCTTCATAAAACAGGTCTACAGGCATGCCTGGTCCCCTCGACCAACAGGGAGGCATCATCTAAGATGAACCGAGCTCCTAGCACCTTGATCTTATACTTCTTATGCTCCAGAATGGTGAGAAATAAGTGCTGTTTACAAACCACAGGGTTTCCAGTATTTTGTTACAGTAGCTGAGGTGGGTTAAACCACTTGACAGTTTCATGTTGACCTCTGACCTAGGGAAGTGGCTAGAGTGGGAGGTGGATATTAACAGCAACTCACACAAGACTGAAGTCACTTAGTGGTGATCATGGCTGTCGACTTGACTAGACCTAATTAGTAGTTCACAGATAGAATGAAAATGCAGCTGGACCATTGTGGGGTGATGGGACTGTGGGAGGTGAAGGCACATCTGGTTGGAGGCATGCCTGTGGAGGGTGCACCTCATCCCTGTTCCCTTTCCTATTACTCTCTCTGCTTTCTGGCCACCATGAGGTGAACAACCCTGTCACACATGATTGCTGTAGAAGCAACAGATCCAGCCAATCTGGGGTTAAAACGTCTTACACCAGGGACCCAACAAAACCATTTCTCTTTAGGAAGGAAACTGTTTCTCTAAGGTACTTGTCACAGAACAAGCCTTACCCCCCCCCCCCACACACACTGTTTAAATGCTTGATGAGATTTAAAGACAATCCCATAATCCACAAAACAAATTAAGTAAAAATCTCACAAAATGGGCACAATATCAGTTTATAAAAAACTGTAAAACACGGATGAAGGAACTCGGAGAAAACTTAAATACACTCTTGATGAGCTGATGTGTTGATTCAACTCAAGGACAATAAAAGCCCCGACCGTACTTTTGTAGACCCAGACCAGCTGAGCCTCACAGGGAAAAGACAAAGAAACTAAAATAGTCACAACGGGTTTGAAACCGGATTATTTTTTTCAGACCCTAAAACTCCTGTAGCGACCAAACTCTGGAGTGTCATACCAGGGAAAGGACACACACACACAGGTCAGGGGACAGTGCCATGCACAGAAATATCCCCAGAAACACATGTGGCTAACAGAATTTTGACAAGGCTCAAAGGCAATCCGGCAAGGGAATGGCAGGTTTTCAGTTAGTGGTACTTGAAGAACTGGCCATCGTCATCCAAAGGTCATCCAAAGGACAAACCTTAAACACACCTCAGATCTTACCCAGAAATGAATTCACAAGGGATCAAGTGCTTAAAAAAGAAGCGAGACTGACCAACATGGGGGCACATAACTGGGAAAAAGTGCTGCGAATAAGTGACTGCTGAGTGTTTGCCCCCAAATAGGACTTCGGCGACATCCCTCTCAGGCTCTGGAAAGTCACAGATCACAGACAAGGGTTCAAAGGAGGGTGGGAACTGAAGGATGGGGGGTGGGAGCCATGGGATGCAGTTTGACCATCGCACACATGACTGTGACTGTCTGCATAGGCCTAGAGAAAGAAATACAGACAGGAGGGAGGGAGGGAGGCAGGGAAAGAAGGAGAAAGAGAGGGAGGAGCGTGGGAAAGTATTGCATGAATGACATCACAATGCATCATATACATATATACATATATATATATATATATGATGTCACAATTAAAATGATTTTTATATGTAAATAAAGCTGGGCAGGGACTAGGAAGATGGTCCCGTGTTAAGGACACTGGCTACTCTTTCAGAAGACCTGTGTTTGGTTGCCAGCACCCACATGATGGCCCACAGTCATCGGTAACTGCAGGTACAGGGTGTCTGATACCCTCTTCCTGCCTTCATGGGCATTACATGCACATGGTACACAGACATACATGCAGGTCCAAAGCCCATAAGCAGGCTTTGGGGAACAGCTGAGCTGTTTCTTATAAAACTAAGAAATCCTGTTCACATGTATTTACCCTAGAAAAATGTAAACTGAAGTCACACAGAACCCTGCAAACTCATGTTTATCTACATCTATGAACAAATGTCCCAAACTGAGTCAACCTAAATGTCCACCAACTGGTGAATTAACTAACATGGTACATCCATACAATGGAATATTACTCAACAGCAAAAAAGAAAATGTATTTATACGTATAATAACATATATGATAACTTATAATATCGATCTTCAAGGCATTCAGTGATTCAAAGAATGAGACTGGTATGGAATGCCAGTGATATTAGAGAATATCACTGATAGAATATTCTTACAAGAAGAAAACCACAATGTCCCCAGCGCACCAGCGCACCAGCAGCACCAGGGTTGGGATGAGATGCAGGTGTATTACAGAGAAGCACTTCCAGCGAGCTATTTCAGAAGGATGGAGCCGTTCTGAATCCAGATTGCTGTGGTGGTTACATGAGCCCCACACAGGCATTAAAATTCATAGCGCTACATGCCAAAGGGAGTCAATTTTCTGGATGCTAATTAAAACAAAAAGCACCCGGGTTTGGATAATAAATTAGAAGGTCACCCTAACTAACCAGGGAGAGGGGGCTGTTTGGTGATTAATATGAAAATCCAAACAAGGACAGGGCAGGAAATTGGGATCGTAAATACCTATAACGATCGCCCCCGTTGGCTGACTTGGCCATGTGTGGCTGTAAGTGTCTCGCAGCTGATACCCTGCTTGCCTGTGTCTGTGATGACAAACATTGCACTTGAGCAGGAACTGTTCCATAGAGGTTCATGTGTTCAGTTCTTGAGTGCAAGATGGTGGTGTTTTTCTGGGAGGTCTAACAGGAGGAATGGGGTCATTGAGGGTGGGGACCTGGGGGTATGTCTCACCCAGTTGCTGTCTCTGCTTTCTGTCTGCCATGAGTAACCAGCTCTGCTTCACCACACCTTCCTGCCACCATGATGTTCTTCCCCAAGGAATGGAGTCAAGGGTTCTTGGAGGAAACCCTCTGAAACTGTGAGCCAAATGGAAGCTTTCCTTCTTTTAAGTTGTTTTGTTAGGCATTTAGTCAAAGAAATGAAAAGGTAGCTAATACAACACTCATCTCACAGGTAAGGAACTAGAGCTCAGAGACACTGGGAAACATTCAATATCAGATCAGAGAGTCTAGGCAGAAGCTCTACCACTGAGCCACGCCCCAGCCCCTCACTGGGGGATTCTAGGCGGGGGCTCTACCACTGAGCCACACCCCAGCCCCTCACTGGGGGATTCTAGGCGGGGGCTCTACCACTGAGCCATGCCCGAGCCCCTCACTGGGGGATTCTAGGCGGGGGCTCTACCGCCGAGCCACGCCCCCAGCTCCTCACTGGGGGATTCTAGGCGGGGGCTCTACCGCCGAGCCACGCCCCCAGCCCCTCACTGGGGGATTCTAGGCGGGGGCTCTACCGCCGAGCCANCCGAGCCACGCCCCCAGCCCCTCACTGGGGGATTCTAGGCAGGCGCTCTACCGCCGAGCCACGCCCGCAGCCCCTCACTGGGGGATTCTAGGCAGGGGCTCTATTGCTGAGTCATGCTCCCAACCTCTCTGGATAGTTCTTATAGATATGCCCCGAGATGTGTCTCCTAGGTGATTCTGAGTTCAGTCAAACTGATGATCAGGTGTCGGCTCAGTGGTTAAGAGCACTTGCTACTCTTATAGAGGACCTGGGTTTGCTTCCCAGCACCCACATGGTGGTTCACCATCTGAAACTCTAGTTCCAGGGAATCTGATTTTTCTTTCCACCTCTGTGGTCAAACTGCAGGCAAACACTGACACATATTAAATTAATATTAACCATTATAGTAACTCTAACTTAGCAACATAGTAACTTCCTGAAACTGTCCAAATGTTTCCTGCAGTGGTCACACCTCTTTACATTTGTACTATAATTTTTCTCTTGTTCGTATGTACATGTGTTTGTGTGTTTGTGTGTGTGTGTGTGTGTGTTATATGTGTGTGTATGTGTGTGCATGTTTTCTGTGCATGTTGGGAGGCTTGAGGAAGGTGACAGTTACCTTGCTCCACTATCTGCTTTATTCCCATGAGACAGGATCTTCCACAAGCTTGACATTAACCTGATAGCCAGCAAGACATATCAGTCCCTCATAATTTGCCTTCACAGCAGTGTGGTTATAAGTGCAGGCAGCTATTCCCTGCTTATTATTAGGATGCTGGGACCTTAACTCAGGATATTGTGTGCATACAGCAAATGCTCTGACCCATTGAGCCATTTCTTTAGTCCTACCCCCGATTTGCTTTTTGTTTTTTTGAAGCCCAGGCTGACCACAAGTTAACTGTCTAGCTAGCTGCAGATGGCCTTGAACTTCTGATCCTCCTACCTCCTCATCCCAAGTGCTAACGTAAGGCATGCATCACCATACTCCAGTTTCTGTAGCATTGAACCCAGGGCTTCCTGTATGCTAAGCAAGCACTCTACCCACTGAGCCACAGCCAGGGCTGGAGGGAGAATCTCTTATGAGCATCACCTGCTAATAAAAAAGCCGATGGCCAATTATCTGTGGCGAGAAATAGGAGGTGGGACACGTTCAGGAAGAGAGAAGATTCTGATTAATAGTCAGAGTATAAAAGAGAGGCGTGGGAAAGACATGGGAGATGGGTGCAGGAGACAGACATAAACCAGCAGGTAGCTGATAGAATAAAGGAGGAGATTCAAGCGATGTGCAGAGGAGACTCGAAGGAAGAAGTGGGCCAGGACTGAAGGAGAGGCAACTAACCAAATAGTAGACACAGAATAGTTTAAATGGTTAAATAAGTTACGAGATGGTCAGGAAAACAACCGAAGTTTGTAGTCAAGGTGTTTGTTAATTAATAATTAGTCTCAGAGTTGTTGCTGTTGGCAAATAAGTGACCAGAAAGAAAAAATGGATTTTTTTTTTTTTTTAAACACAGGGAGTGGTTTTTTTTTTCACCACAGTCCTCAATGGAAAGTTAAAGAAGTGAGGCAGCTGTGCAGGAGAGAACTGCCAGGAAAGCAGGCAGGGAGAGCACTGGGTCAGAGGTCAGAGGTCAGGGGGTGAGGGCAGACTGCTGGGTTTGGGCATGAGCTGAGCCTGAAGCAGGCATTAAGTGCAGGGAGTCTTAACGGCTCGACTTTAATGTATGTGTGTGTGTGTGTGTGTGTGTGTTTTACAAGTGTGCATGTGTATGTGATCTCATGTGGAGGTCAGCGCACAGCCTCAGCTGTTGCTCTTTCTCTTCCCTTCGTATGAGGTGGACTATCTCGTCCTTCACAACTGCATGCACCAGGCTAGTTGGCCTTGAGCCTTTGGGGGGGGGGAGGGCGGTTTCCTGTCTCTGTCTCCTTTCTTGGTGTAGAGACACTGAGATTGAAGACAAGTCTGGCTGTGTGTGGGAGCTGGGAAACTGAACTCAGGTCTTTATGTTTGCAGGGCAAGCACTTTGTCCACTGAGCCACTGTCTCAGCCTCTCAAAGGTGTGATTTGAAGTTCTTTATATAGACACTGGTCATAGGATGGGGCCAATCCACCATGCCCTCACCTTTGTGCCCCTTTGAGTCCTGGGTGATTCTAAGCAGGAATCAGAGAGGGCATGAAGGGGCAGGGATAGGTAATGAGCCTGCTGGTGTCCCGACTCTCCAGTGTAGAACTGCTGGTCAGCATGTGTATTTTTCAGCAGTGCAGTGGGAAGGTGACTGGACCTGGCCTGTCAAGGCTGCTGCAGCTTCAACTTTTCCCCCGAAACTCCAGCTACACCCACATGGGTCCTAAGTAAGTGTGGGTTATAGCTGAGAGGGCCCCAGGACTCTGTCTATCTGTGAGGAGGAGCACACAGGGGTGCTCAGGGTCGAGCGAGCATGTTCCAGCCGAATTCTACGAGGGCGTTTGGGGAATCTTCCCATGAAGCTTCCAGGACAAACAAAACTGATCAAGCTGGTGTGACAGTTGATCGTCACTCTACTAAAGCATGTAGAAGGACCTATTGACACCCAAGTCACTGTCTTTATTAGGGAGAATGAAAAAAACCCTTTTCTTACTCAACACAGCATATATAGCCATCACCGAAAAAAAATACAAGGTATGTCGCAAAGCAAGGACAAACGACCAAACAAAAGCACGCTCTGAAGATAAAGAAGTAGTGGATCCAGATCATAAGATACTGGATGATCAGGGAAGGGTTAAAATAACTGTGGCTAGTGAGGACGGCATGGGGTGGAAGATAAGCAAGCAGGACCGGTGGGCAAGGTTAACAGACAATGGAAATGCAGAGGCTTGTAGCTGGTCCTTGCTACTTTGTGGGTTCTTCCTCTTCCCACCCTTTACCCCCCATTCCCACCCCCATCATTAGATAGGAGAGAAAGGATGGAGGAGGGACAGAGAGAGATCCTTGACTCTAATTTATTTATTCTTGTTTCATCTTTGAGCACAACTACTGACCAGCCACAACCAGCTCTGCCTCTCGGGGCCCTAGCATTTATAGACCCTCTAAAATGTTCTCAGAATTCCAAATGTCGCCCAATCACAGAAGCGATCTGCAGCTGGCAAAGCCATGCCTCTGCTAGAGCCTGAGGCAAATCATTGCTTCTGGGAAGCAGCTCCACCCCCCACCCCCACCTCCACCCCCAGGATTAAAGGAAAACGTATTCTGATAATATTTCTGATTTTTTAAAAGAAACTAAAATTCCAGAATTCTCAAAACTCGTAACTATAGAGATTGTACGAGAAACTAGAAACAAGAGAACTGCGGCTCCGTGAGTTCGAAGTTAACCTTGGCTACATAGTGAGTTTAAGCCAACTTGGGCTAAAAGAGTTGAGATTCTGCTTTATAGTAAACAAACAAACAAACAAACAAACAAGACCCACAGAAGCCTCAGATAAGCTTTTGTGCCTAAGAAATGGAAGCGGGTTGGAAAAAACAGCCACTTCCACCTGCTGGCCTGTGGCTAAAGAAAGCTCATCCCGTTCCCATCTTGGTCCTTCTTGAGTCATTTGCTTCATTTGCTGGCACCAGAGTGGGTTCTTCTGGTTAGAAAAGGAGCCATTTACACACAGGTAAATAAATAAATGAATGCTAAAAAAATTTACATTTAAAACTACAGAAATGGGTGTGATGATTCATAGCTATAATCTCAGGATTTGGGAAGGTAAGGCAGGACAACTATAGGCTCAAGGACTAACCTACCTACTTAGGAAGACCTTCTCTCAAAAGGGCTCTTGATATAGGTTAATAGTAAAGCCCCTGCCTAGAATCCCCCAGTGAGGGGCTGGGGTGTGGCTCAGAGGTAGAGCCCCTGCCTAGAATCCCCCAGTGAGGGGCTGGGGTGTGGCTCAGTGGTAGAGCACCTGCCTAGAATCCCCCAGTGAGGGGCTAGGGGCGTGGCTCAGTGGTAGAGCCTCTGCCTAGAATCCCCCAGTGAGGGGCTGGGGGCGTGGCTCAGTGGTAGAGCCCCTGCCTAGAATCCCCCAGTGAGGGACTAGGGGCATGGCTCAGTGGTAGAGCCTCTGCCTAGAATCCTCCAGGGAGCTGGGGGCGTGCCTCAATGATAGAACACTTCCCATGTGCAAGGCACTGGATTCAATGCCCAATACTACAAACAAAAAAGTTTTTAAAAAATTATAGACAGATTTCCAAATTAAGCAAGGAGTTTCCCACAAGTCACAGTGTCCCCAAATCTTGCTCTCAGTGGTCTTCTGAGCTCTCAGGTCATTAGGTTAAGGCCACTGGTGAGCAGATCTGTGGTTCAGGGATCAGAGAAGTTCTTAGTTTTTTCCCAGCTTAGCACTTTCCTTATTTCTGTTTTTTTTTTCTTTTCCTCTCCTCAGACTCAATCATAGATCATTTACTCTCCACCTGCTTCAGGCTATGCTATTTATATAGAGGGGAACAGCACTTTTGGCTTGTCAACTCTCTCTGTGGGAGCTAGGGTTGTCTATATGCGCACACAGAGCACCTCACAAACTTGTCAAAATGAAAATCTGAATCCAACAGGCTCAGGGTGGGGCCTGAGAGTGCCTTTCTGACAGCCCCAGGTACAGGGGGAAGCTACAGTCCCAGGGAGAGTGCTGTGTAGCCAAATGTTAGGCAGCTTTTGGGGTCTGATGCAAGTATTCTGTATCTCGACTGAGATTGTGACTACATAGCTAAAGACATTCGTGAAAACCCACTGAATGTGCACTTAAATGAGTATCCTTTATCGTCTATAACTTATACTGTACATTAGCTCTGTTTGCCATTGATGTGGCAAAACATCTGACAAAAGCAACGTGCGCAAGGCAGGGTGTAATGGGTTTTACAGTCACCTTGACACAGTGGGAAGAGTCTCAGTGAGGGACTTAGACCATGTCTGTGGGGATCTTCTTGATTGTTAATTGATATGGGGCCACCCAGCCCACTGTGGGTGGCACCATTCTCTAGGCAGGGGATCTCGATCTGTCCAAGTGTAGAGATGGAGCCGAGAAGTGAGCACATGTGCATTTATTTTCTGCTCTTGACAATGGACATGATGTCACCAGCTGCCTCAAGTTCCTGCCTTGACTTCCCTGGAACTGCAAACTAAAAACCTGGAACTGGGAGCTAAAATAAACCTTTTTTTGGAGGGGGTAGGGCATTTTATCACAGTAATAAAAATGAATCTAAAATAAAGAATTTTAGATTATAATTTGAGAATGTCGTCCACTATGGTGAGGAAATCTGGGTGGCAGGTGTGTGAAGTGGCCTGTTACATTGCATGAGTAGTCATTCTTGACTGAACACGGAGCTGAACATGGGAGCTGGGCTTGCCTCCTCCTTTTTAATACTTGGGGCATGCATAACTAAAATATACTACTATGTTAGAAACCATCATTCTATAATGTTATTTTTCAGCTGTTTTTCTGTTCTTGCTTCAGTGTCCCTCAGGACTATATGCACCACTTATGACAATCACAGAACCACCCACTCAGGAGTTGTATGGCTCTCGTGTGTGTGTGTGTGTGTGTGTGTGTGTGTGTGTGTGTGTTGCACTTACATGCAAAGTTTCCTGGAGTAACAATAAAACTCTACCTGGCCTGTGTCCAATTAAATGAGGGCTTGTCTCTTGCCTTGAGGTCCCATCTGTTCTTTTCGCTGCTGTCCGTGGTCGTTGTAACCTGTCCACCCATCCTGGCTTGCAGCCCTTGTTCCGATGCCCCAGTGGCTTGGCTTTGCCTGTAGGATGGCATCTGCCCTCCTTGGCACAGCATCCCAAGCTTATGGTGTCTGCCCATGCCACCCCATGTCCTCACATCGCTTAGTTTTTAAAAACCACTCAACACTAGCTATAGCTGTGTGTGTGTGTGTGTGTGTGTGTGTGTGTGTGTGCATGCAGTTGGCTATGCATGCATTCAGAGGCTGAAGGAGGACATCAAGTGTCTATCACCCTTCATCTTACCCCTCTGAATAGATTCCCAGAAGTGACTGCGTCTCTCTCAGCCTGCAGCTAGGCTGGCAGCCTGCAAGACAGCAATCCTCCTGTCTCCACTCTCCATTGTACTAGGTTACAGACATGCACAGCCATACCTAACTTTTTACATAGATGCTGGAGTGTCAAACTCAGGTTCTCACACTTACCCAGCAATCCCTCTTACTCACTAAGCCATCTCCGCATGTCCACTTTGTTTTTAACTGAACTGGAGCTAACACAAGAGGCTGAACTTGCTGACCACTGAGCCCTAGGGATGCACTTGTCTCCAAATCCCTGGCACTGAGGTTGCAAAAGTGCTGAGATTGCAAAAGTGCACTGCCTTTTTTTTTTTCCTTTCTTTTTTTAAACATGGGTTGTGGGGATGGAGCCCAGGGCCTCATGCTGAGCCACCCTTGGCCCTGTCATAGCCTTGGAAAGGCCATTTTCCCCACTCATCTGCCACACAAAACTCCACTCCCGCTCCCACTATCATATCAGCTTCTCTCAGCTACAGGAGGTCTTCTAGGGCCTTCTGGTCAACCTACTCCCTAGTTCATCCTTCAAAGCAACTGTATTATCCTGCACCTGACTGTTACACATCTGTCTCAATAGATATAGTGTCCTTTCTGCTGCTGTGGTGAGACATCAGCAAGGGCAGCTTGGAGGAAAGGGTTTATGTGGCATACACTTCACCCATCACCGAGAGAATTCAAGGACACTGAGACAGAAACTAGAGATGAATGGTACTTGCTGGCTTGTTCACTAACTACCTTACTTAGCCAAGGACCACCTGCCCAGGGATGGCCCTGGCCACAGTGGGTGAGGTCCTCCTGCATTAATTAGTAATCAGAGAAAACCCTTACAGACCAGCCTGATAAAGATCATACTTGAAACCTTTTCTAGGTGATTCTAAGCTGTGTTAAGTGCTAACTATGACACCAGATGATACTTAGTGGTACCATCTTTCCCTCATTGATATACTTCTTAGAGATAAGATCTCATGTCACAGAATTCAGTCATGATCTCTAGAGTTGGCCTCTAACTCACCAGGTAACTGATGATGATCTATTTCCCCGATGCTGTGACTACAAGTATGTGCCACTATACCTGATTTATTCAATGTTGGGGATGGAACCTGGGACTTCCTGCATGCTAACCAAGTGTTCCATCCACTGAGCCACATTTCTACCTGTCTCTGTCTGTCCTCTTAGTACATATTAGAGTGTGTCTGTACATGGTAATCCATAGATGTGTGTGTTAAATTCATGTGCTATATGTGTTTATGTGTGTGTATGTATGTGTATATTACATGCATGTGTTATGTATGTGTGTATTGTGCATATGTTGTGTTATGTGTGCATGCATGTATGTGCATATTCTGTATGTGTATGTATATTATATGTATATGTTGTACGTGTGTTGTGTGAGTGTGTACATGCACATGTGTGTCTTAGTCCACCATGCTGCTGTGGGAACAGAAAACCATGGACTGGCTTATGTACAATGAGCAAAATGGCTTTCAGTTCTAGAGGCTGGGAAGTCCAAAATCAAGGGGCCACATTTGGTGAGTGTACTGGATAGCTTTGTGTCAACTTGACACAGCTGGAGTTATCACAGAGAAAGGAGCTTCAGTTGGGGAAGTGCCTCCATGAGATCCAGTTGTAAGGCATTTTCTCAATTAGTGATCAAGGGGGGAGGGCCCCTTGTGGGTGGTGCCATCTCTGGGCTGGTAGTCTTGGGTTCTATAAGAGAGTGGGCTGAGCAAGCCAGGGGAAGCAAGCCAGTAAAGAACATCCCTCCATGGCTTCTGCATCAGCTCCTGCTTTCTGACCTGTTTGAGTTCCAGTCCTGAATCCTTTGGTGATGAACAGCAGTATGGAAATGTAAGCCAAATAAACCCTTTCCTCCCCAACTTGCTTCTTGGTCATGATGTTTGTGCAGGAATAGAAACCCTGACTAAGACAGTGAGGGTCTGTTTACTGCTTCCCCCACAGTGAAAGAGCAAAAGATGTTATATAAGAGAGCAAGAAAGGAGAGGGGTGGGCTCATCTTTCTGTCAGGTGCCCACTCTAGAGATCATGACCCAATTCTGTGACACCAGCATTAATCTGGAGCCGCAGGACCTGCCTGCCTGCCTGCCTGCTTCCTCTCCCTCTCCCTCTCCCCCTCCCTCCCCTTCCCCCTCTCCTCTCCCTCCCCCTCCCTCTCCCTCCCTCTTCTCTCTGGCTCCGCCTCTTCTTTTTGCCTGCTTCCTCTCCCTCCTCCTCCCTCTCCCCCTCCCTCTTCTCTCTGGCTCTGCCTCTTCTTTCTCCTCCTCTTCTTCCTCTCCAAGACAGGGTCTATTCTAGCCTAGATTAGCCTCACACTTACTGTGTACCTGAGGATGACCTTGAACTCCAGACCCTTCCTCTCCACTTCCTGAGATCAGGGGTTTATAGGTGGGGTCAAAACCTTCCCTTCAAAGATATGAATTGAAGTGCAGGTCAATGATCTGTCTGAGGTTACAGGGCAGGGGCATGCTCATCACAAGGGTTACTTAGTGGATGGCACCAGGTTTTAAACTGCTCGGGAGGATGGACCAGTCACAGAGAAAGTGGCAGGCAGTGCTCAAGCTCCTGCAGCATTCAACTGTTCTAACATGTATTGGCATGTGCTTGCAGTGTGCTTGTGCTAACATGTAGGAACCTGTGGTGCCTGTGTGGAAGTTAGAGGGCAACTCTCTGGAGTCTGTTCATTCCTTTTACCACGTAGGACCCAGGGATGTGCATCCTTATCTGTCAAGCCATCTCACTGGACCAGTGATTATTTTATTTACGTGTGTGTGTGTATGCGTACGTGTGTGTGTGTGTGATGTATGTACTATGGGTATACATGTATTTGTGTGTGTGTGTGTAAGGCAGAAAACAACCTGAGTCTTACTGGCTTGGAGCTCCCTGCTTTGGCTAGGGATCTGTCCATCTCCATGCCCCCAATGTTATATTAAAAGTGTTACTACACTCAGCCTCCTCCTCCTGTTCCTCCTCCACTTCTCCTTCTTCCTCCTGTTCCTCCTCCTCTCCTCCTTCTTCCTCCTGTTCCTCCTCCACTTCTCCTTCTTCCTCCTGTTCCTCCTCCTCTCCTCCTTCTCCCTCCTTCTCTTCTTCAGATGTTGACTCTATGACTACAGTTCAGGGCTTAACTGATGGAGCCATCTTTCCAACATCCTCCCAGAAGGAGCTTTGAGTTAGGCAATGTCACTGACTGTGTAGGTGACTACACCCCTCTGTCAGAACAGTCCTCTGGGAAGGGGCTGTACCTCCGTCTCTTCAATAGCCTCTAGACTCTTGACTATAGCTGAGATTTTAAAGAAAACAAAAATCTGATTCAGTGTTTCCAGCAGAAACTCAAGGCCTCATTTATCTGCTGCTAAAGAAAAGGAAAAAAGAAAATCAAACCAGGAAAAGAAAAAAAAGGTCCACACTTTTGTGTCTTGGAAAATTCTTAATGTATATCATTTCGCATCACAACAAGCACTGCTTGCTGCAGAGGCTGCCCAAAATAAAAGGCAAAAGGAGAGATGATTACCATAAAATACACATGCTAATAAATAGAAGCCCAGACTGCTCAGTGTACACCACAGGCAAGAAGAAACACCTCAAGGCTTTGCTTAAACCAAATAATGGAGGAGCAGATGGTTCTCTGGAATTGCCGGGAGACACTAATACATACAGGATCCAGCAATTCACAAGCTCTCTATGGAATGGTGGAAGATAGCATAAGACATTACCAGCATTCAAGGTGAAGGAAAGGGTGCTTATAGATTTTAGGACAGGGATGTGTTTGTTGGGTGACAAAGATAGGTGTGTCTGTATATTTGCACTGGGTTCCCCAGAGCGGTGGGTGTGAGCCCACTGACTCTCAGGAGCTTCCTGACACAGCTGCCATGGTGGCAGAGTGCTCCTAACTACCCAACTAGGGATCCCGATTCCCTTTAGAGAGCTGTGTAGGAAAGATGGACCCATGAGGGAAATCAAGATGGATTCGGGAGGAGGCTTTCTCCACCTGCTCGGGCAGCAGCATTGGCGTCGAAGGGCATTGTACCAGGAGCTCTGAGGGTTCCACTATGCAAGAAGGAACTCTGGATTTGCACCTGGCCAAGTTGGTAAAGATGCTGAGTTGTGTGACCCAGGGAGATGGCTCAGTTGGTAAAGGGTACAAGCAGGAGGACCTGAGTTCAGTCCCTGGAACCCACGAGGAAAGGCTGGGTGTTGTGGTACACTTGTGCAATTCCAGCACTGGAGAGTTGGATATGGGCAACTTCTTGGAGCTTGGTGGCCAGTCAGCCTTGCCACATTGGTTAACTTCAGGTCTCAGTGCGAGACTCTTGTCTCGAATAAACAGTATGAGGACCAGTGAGATGGCTGTAGAATAGAGGCTGCCTGAGTTTGTCTCCTGAGACCTATGTGGTTGAAAGAGAGAACCAACTCCTTGCAAATTATCCTCTGGCCTCCATACACATCTGTGACATGTATGCCCTACAATAATTGCCAAAAAAAAAAAAGAAAGAAAAGAAAAGAAAAAGAAAGAAAGAAAGAAAAGAAAAGAAAAATCCTGAAAATAATATTCAAGGTTAACCTCTGGCTGCCACATGCATGTGCACACATATGTATATACACACACACACACAAACACACACACACTTAAAGATAGATGCTGGTTTACTGAAGGACCACAACCTGTATCCAACATCTGTATTTAGTCCATTTTTCCACTGGCTTCAGGGAAGTCAAATGGTCCAGAGGAAGATGCTCAAGGTCAGAGCCAAGGCTGGTGCAAAGGAGCCTGCGACTGATGATAGGATATGTATCCAGAGAGGTCAATTAATAAAAATCAACCTTCACTTTACAGAAGCCTCTGTTGCTCCCATCCCATCCTTCACACACTTAGGTCGTAAGCGCCTCTGGGCAATTCTGTGGAGCAGGAAGCCAAGATTATTAATCTCCATCATTTCATGAAGAAGCAAAATTTTAGGGGCAGTGAAATGATTTGTTCAAAGTCGCAAGGTCACCATGGAATTTTATAGAATTTTAGAGAAGAAGAAAGAAGAGGGTCGAGATTACCCTTTGCAGCTTCCCGCCCACAGCAGACATCAGCAATCGATTCCAGAACTCTCTACCACTGAGTTGGGATTCTCTGTGAAGTGCTCCTGGAAGTCATTACTAGTTGACTAGAATTGTCCTGCAAAACGGAATCCCTTCAGCTTCTAATCACATCTGCTCTTCTCTGACTAATGGAAAGACAGAGATATTCTCTGTGGAATGAAGGAACTTGTCCAAGATGGCCCTGTGGCTCAGTGATACAGAATCTAAGTCAAAGCATTTCCCTTTTAAACGAGTTTCTTATATTGTTTATTTTATATGGAGTTTAAAAAAGTTTTAGTGTGTGTGTGTGTGTGTGTGTGTGTGTGTGTGTGTGTGCACGTGCGCACATGCATGTTAGCCAGTGTCTTCCTCTATTACTCTGTGCCTTCATGCCTTGAGAGAGCCTTTCACTGAGCTGGAAGCTCACTGTTTTAACTAAGCTGGTCAATCAAATCTTTCCCCAGAACCAACTACCCAACTACATGCAAAAACTAAAAACGAAACAAAAATAAAACCCAAAGCTGCTGCTTCCCCTTCTAAGGCTTTAGTGAGTCACAAAATCCTTTCTAGAAGCAACAAGCGAATTATCAGTGTCAATAAAATGCAGTTTTACTTCATACTAGTAATAATTTCCCAAGTCTGAAGGGCTGCTGGTCCAGGGCTTATGTTCTCATCCGACAGGAAATAAACGCTGTTGGTGGAATGGTTCACCAGGTCAAGGCACTTACAGCCAAGCCTGATGACCCGGATCCCATCTCGGGTCCACACGGTGGACGAAGAAAGCTGACTCCCACAAGCTGCCTTCTGACCCCCTCCCCTGACCTGTGTCACATGTGTCCCCCAAAAACAGAGAGAAGAGAGACCTGCTGGGCAGTGTCCTGTGTGATGGCACACACCTTCAATCTTAGCACTCTGGAGGCAGAGGCAGGCAGATCTCTCTAAGTTCCAAGACGGCCAGGGCTACGCAGAGGAAAAAAAAAATCCCAGAAAGAAAGAAAGAAAAATGAAAAGAGAAGAAAAGAAAGAAAAGAGAGAGACCCTAAGATCCTGTAGCTGTGAAGCCAATCACTAGGAGAAACGCCCTGAGCACAGGTGGCCATCCTGCCCTCAACCCATGCTCTCCACTTTGAGAAAGACGGAAGACACCACATCTGTGTTCACCATGGATGCCAACACCAGCAAGCATCAGACGAAACAGGCCGTGTAGACGCTCTGTGAAGCTGAGAGCTCACATTCTGATTCAAAAGGTGGAGACAGATAGATCGTCTGGGCCTAGTGTGGGCTTTTGAAATCTCAAAAGAGACCCACCTTCTCTAACAAGGCCACACCTCCTAAGCCTTCCCAAACAGCTCATCAACTGGGGACGAAGAATGGAAATATATGAGCCTATGGGAACCATGCTCTTTCAAACAGCCACTGGAGGAGAAGGAGGAGGAGGAGGACGAGGAGGAGGAAGAGGAGAAACCTACTGATTCAGAGTAGGATGCTCTGGGTGTTGCCAGCAAAATTGGACTTAACCCTGCTGAATCTGACCTAAGTACACTTTTTTTTTCTTGTTTTCAGTGCTGAGAATTAAGCCTAGAGGCTCAGGGAGACTAGGCAAACATTCGACCACGGGAGCTGCATTTCCAGCCCAGTACCCAGCTTTCACCACGTAGAAATCCTTACCGATGGTAGAATGGGGTAGAAAATGACAGTGCGCTGTGAAGCCCCAGCCAAACCCATGGAGGAGTTTCCCAGGCCTGCCAGAGTAAAGGATGCAGAGACTGAGAGGATCCTGTCTGGCTGCATTTGTGAGAAGGCCCGGTTAGGGAACTTGGAGTCTACCTTGGGGCCGGCTATTGGGAGGGCTTGCGAGAGACACCCTGGAGGTCTGTGAATGACCCATGTCTAGATCTGATTGGCTCTACGTGTATACAGGAAATCTCTCTCGTCCTAGATTCTCTTCTAGCTGCACGAAAATCACTGTGTGGAAATGACACGAAAATAGAAGTGAAACTCTACCTAGGGGAGCGGGGTGGGGGAGGGGATAGGCTGGGGAGGGTGACAGGGAATGGTCTCCTACAGTCCAGTTCAAGACAACCAAGCTGGCGCATCAAGCTGTACGGGTAAGACTGACGCGAACAGTGTATGTTCTCTCTTAACGAGATCAAATCCAGACCCAGGGAGATGAGTCAATAAGAGTGTTGCTGAGCAACGATGAGGACCTGAGTTCAAATCCACAGTGCCCACATAATAGTGGGGTGTGGTCACGTGCTTGTCTGGAGACAGTTGGCTTGCTTGGGCTTGCCACCTGCTTGCCTGGCTGCAGATTTAGTTCTTTCATGAGAAGAAGGTGCATGGAGCAGGACATTGGAGTCCTCTTCCAGCATCACACATATGCTCACACTTGCACATACATGTGCACATACACATCACACATACACCACGATACTATTAAGAAAAGAAATGTTGCCAGGTGTGGCATGGTGGCACGTGCCTTTAGTCCCACCAAGAGGCAGATGCAGGAGTTTGAGGCCAGCCTAGTCTACAAAGCAAGTTCCAGGCTAGCCGGGGCTGTACAGTGAGACGTTCTCTCAAAATAGAAAAATGAAGCGGGGGGGGGGGCTAGCAAGATGGCTCAGTGGTTAAAAGCACTGGCAGAGGGTTCAATTCCCAGCACCCACCTGGCTGTTCAGAGCCATCCGTAATTCCAGTCCCAGGGGACCCAATGTCCTCTGTGGGCAACAGGCATGCACGCGGTGCACAGACATACATGCAGGCAAAACACCCATATATGTAAACACTAATAACAAATGAAGTAAGATAAAGTTTTCCTTCACTGATGGGCACTAGTTTTACAGACAGAAAGAGGCTCAGCTGGGGTTGCTCACACTGCCCTCACCGTAGGACAGAGTTGAAATGGATACTCAGCCCTGAAGGAAATGCTGTTTTGTCTTGGTGAGTTGGAATCTCCCCAAAAGCCAGAATTCAACTCACAGCTTTAAAAAAAAAAAAAAAAAAGCTTTCAGATAAGGGCTGGGGTGGGAGTGATGTGTTTCTGTCACCCATGCAAGCATGAAGAACAGAGTTCAAATCCCAGCACAGACATAAAAGGGGGCTTGGGAGTGCAGTGCATGCTTGAAATTTCAGCACTCTCATAGAGACAGGAGGACCTCAGGGCTTCCCCAGCCAGCTATGCTAATGAGGCATCCCAGTACCTTAGCCTTCAGCCAATGAACTTGCCCACCCTGGATATTCCCACCCCCTCCCCCCAAATCATCTAACCCTTAATTCACCCCTAATAAAGCAGATAGATCCGTCTCCCCGAAGCTGTTCCCGGAGCGTCCTCATCTCTGTTGTACTCATGGGCCTACTGAAACCCTGTGTGTTGACACTGTTTCCTTTGTCCCCCTGGGCTGGTGACCAATGACCCTGGGGAGAAGGGAGACCCACAGTGCCGGCAGGTTAAGAAAGCCTGCCACAGCCCTCAGCTTTCCAGTGAATGCTAGGAATCCTGACCTAGGTCCATGTGTCTGTGCAGCAAGCGCTTCACCCGCTGAGCCAGCCCCCTCCTCAACCCTCTCGCCCACAGCAAGGGGTGGCTGTGCAGCCCAGGTTGGCCTTGAACTTTCTTTCCATCAGTGCCCCAACGTTGTGGCTGGGTATCCTCTCTTCCTCTCTTTTCCCATCAGACCGGTTTGGATGTTTCTAGTCCAGCAGCTAAAACTGGTATCCCCTCCAGTATTACTGCACATATGTGAGTGCGTGTGTGTGTGTGTGTGTGTCTGTCTGTCTGTGTGTATGAGTGTGTCTGTGTGTGAATTCATTGTGACCATCTTTTCATGGCTCTGCTCGCTTTCTGTTTGTTTGTGTCCTTTAGCACTTTCCCCATGGACTCTCTTATTCTGAGGTAGGTGGGGTTCCTCCCTGGTCTGTCCTGTGCCACCCACACACCATTCTGTCTGTGGCCTAGAGCTGAGTCACTTTGAAAGGGACCGTCTAGCTCACACACCCTGAAAGACTTTTTGTTTGGCTCTTTCAGGATGAAGTTAGCAGATTCCAGTGGCTAATTGATTTATGAGTGCTCTTTATATATGAAGGAAAGGAATCTTTGTCCTAGCTACTGCTTTACACTTAGCTTTGTCCTGCCTCCTATCCTAACAATAACAAAACAAAAGGAAAAGTTCAAAGCAGATGTCCCGGAGCATGGTGACTCATTTGTTTTCCATGAAAGTGCTGCGTTTATTTTAGGATGATACTCTCATGGTTTTTCTGATGTTTAATTTTAGACAGACAGGATCTCCCTAAGTTGCCCAGATTGGTTGAGCACACTCTGTAGCCCTGGTTGGACTTGAACTTGCCATTCCCCTTCACTACCCCATTCTACCTCAGTCTTCTAAGTAGTTGGGACGATAGGCTTGCATTACCATGTCCATTTAGGGGACAGTGTGTGTGTGTGTGTGTGTGTGTGTGTGTGTGTGTGTATAACTATGTGCATCAGTATGTGAGTGTGTGTGTATGTGTGTATGTGAGTATGTATGTATGTATGTGTGTGTGAGTGTGTATGCATATTTAGAGTGTGTAAGTATGTGTGTGAGTGTGTATGTAAGTGTGTGTGTGAGTGTATGTGTGTAAGTATGCGTGTGTGTTTGTGTGAGTTTGTGTGTGTGTATGTGTATGTAACTATGTGCGCATGTGAGTGTGTGTGTATGTATGTATATGAGTATGTATGTATGTATGTATGTGTGAATGTGTGTATGCATATTTAGAGAGTGTGTGTATGTGTGTGAGTGTTTGTGTGAGTTTGTGTGTGTGTGTATAAGTATGTGTGTGTGTGTGTGGTGATTAGCTTTGTTTTATAAGTTCCCATGGGAGCCAGAAGACAGTCCTGAGCATTATTAGGAATAGTGCCGTTTACCTGGATAGGGTTTCTCATTAGCCTATAGCTCATGATTAAACTAGGCAGGAGAGCCTACAACCCAGGGATCCTCCTGTCTCTGCATCCCAGGCTCTGAGATGAAAACTGCATGCCAACATGCCCAATTTTTACATAAATACTAGGGACTGAACTCTGGTCCTCAGGCTTGCAAAGCAAACACTTGTTGAGTCCTCTCCTCAGGTTGGGAGGGCAATTTTTGTTTCAAGATTTGTTTGTTTGTTTCTTCTTCTGTTTTGACAGGGCCCTGGCTGTCTTGGCGCCAGCTCCAGACTGGCCTCAAACTCAGGGATCCACCTGCCTCTGCTGCATAAGTGCTGGGACTAAACACGCACTTTACTTTTATTTATGAATGCTTCACTTACATGTATGTGTCTGTACCATGTGTGCCCCCAGTGCCCCCAGAGACCAGAGAACACATCAGATGCCTTGGAGCTGGAGTTGGAGACAGGTGTGAGCCACCGTGTGGGTGCTGAGAATTGAACCCAGGTCCTGTCAACAGCAACAGTCTTCAGCCACTGAGCGTTCTCCCTGGCTTCTCGGATGCAATTGTTTTATAGTTTACTTTCCTGTGGTCCCACAACTCACAGGGAGCCATGCCGGGACAGGAGCCTTGTCATCTGGCTCCAAGTCTGCAGATTTTCTCGTAAAGCATCTTGCTTCCTAACCATGAGGTCAATTTGAGGGGTGGCAGTGCGCAGAGAGAGCCAGAGCTCCGGCAGGGGCTGGCTTCATTCCCTCTAGGTGAGTGGGATTCAGAGCAGAGCCTGAGGGTGGGGTCGACCCTCACTCCAATATCTGCATGTTCCTCAGTAAGACAGGGGCAGGAGGGAGATTGGTATTCTAACACATAATGCCTATCAGGGAGGGGTTGAAATAAAGCTTGCATGCCCTTCTCCTCTTGGTCAACCTGTCAGGAGCATCATCTAGTTAGGAATGGATGTGTGGACCACAGTATTACCGTGGAGCAGATGTACTAGTGATAGAACGAGGAGCCAAAGGCGGAAAGAGGGAGCAATTGCCAGGCAGCAGGACCTGGTGGCGAGCCTTTATTACTCTTGGCGTTGGGCCACGGCCACCCATTACACAAATCTGAGAGTGACCGTTATAATCTCTGAGCCCTTGAGCAAATCACTGCCTGAAAGGTTACCTTCCTGAAAACAGTCACCCCATTAAAACCACTGGGCCAGACAGCAGGGTCCTTAGAGGAGGGTGTGAGGATGTGTGTTCTTTATAGGTGTTTTGTGACAACTATGCTCTTCCCATGTGGCTTGGTGAGGTAAAGAGGACAAAACCTGGGGATCTGTTCCTTATAACTTTTCTTTAGGGACAGAAGTGTGCTCTTTATGGTAGTACGACCGCCTAGAATTCCCCCAGTGAGGGGCTGGGGTGTGGCTCAGTGGTAGAGCCCCTGCCTAGAATCCCCCAGTGAGGGGCTGGGGTGTGGCTCAGTGGTAGAGCCCC
>NC_034612.1:31098563-31106521 GCF_900095145.1 Mus pahari
GTGGCTCAGTGGTAGAGCCCCTGCCTAGAATCTCCCAGTGAGGGGCTGGGGGCGTGGCTCAGTGGTAGAGCATCTGGCTTCAATCTCTAGCATTGCAAGAAAATCCCAACAAAATCCTGTCAATTTTCTTCAGCAGAAAGCGTTTTTTGAGGGGCTTCTTTGAAAGCTGTCTTTCCTTTTCTTTTCGTCCCCAGACTTTTATCAATCCAAGTATTTTCCAGCCTGCTTGGGCCATGCAGCTGCACCATCGAGGGCAGTTTCTCTCCAGGGTAGATTTCCTGAGCAGAACTCTGATGTCTTTTAATCCTCACAATCATCCTGTAAGACTGGGATTGTAAACAGGGAAACTGAGGCAGCCTGGGCAAGAAGCCCACTCAGCTGTGCCGCAGTGGGAGCAGCCAGAGGTGCCAAGCATCCAAGCCTGACTTCAGACTTTAACCTTGGATTTGTGCCTGAGGCTAGGATGTTAACAGACAAGGTAGCAAGTGACAGCCCCGTTGTTCTTTACAATTCTTGTTTGTTTTTCAAGGTAGTGTTCCTATGTGTGGCCCAGGCTGTCCTGGAACTCATTCTGGAGACCAGGCTAGCCTCAAATGCAGAGATCCACCTGCCTCTGCCTCCTGAGTGCTGGGATTAAAAGCATGTGCTACCACTGCCTGGTTTTCTTTAAATACATCTTAAAGAGTTTATTTTAAATAATGTATATATGTATATGTCTGTGTGTAGGTATGCACATGTAAGTGCAGTGCCCATGGGGGCCAGAAGGGGGCACCATATATTTTGAAGCTGGGCTTGCAGAGTGTATTGAATTGCTGAC
This sequence comes from Mus pahari, assembly GCF_900095145.1. Classification (NCBI taxonomy): domain Eukaryota; kingdom Metazoa; phylum Chordata; class Mammalia; order Rodentia; family Muridae; genus Mus; species Mus pahari. The sequence goes on from NC_034612.1 coordinate 31,099,381, forward strand.
AAGAGTTCTAGGAACTGAACACAGGTTGTCCGCAAGAGCACTGAGATATGTCTTCAGCGCCAGGACATCTTTTAGAACTGCCCCAAGGACCATAGAGTAAAGGTTCTTAACCTCCCTAATGTTGCAACCCTTTAATATAGCTCCTCATATTGTGGTGATCCCCCAACCTTAAATTATTTTTTGGTTGCTACTTCATAACTGTAGTCTTGCTACTGTTGTGACTTGTAATGTAAATATCTGCTTTCTGAAGATCTTAGATGATCCCTGTGAAAGAGTTGTTCAACTTCCAAAGGTGTCACGGTCCACAGGTTGAGTACTGCTCGGGCATCATCCCATCTACTGTCATCCTCAAAACACAGATCCACAGACCCTTGAGGGGAAAACCATCTCTTGTAGGAAAGGTGCAGGAAAGCTGCACTAGAAAGTGGAGAAGGAAGCACCTCACCATCTTACCTCAGCCTGGGATCCTTGCTGAGCTCTGGAGCCCAGCTGCCTCCCATGCTCTTCCTCTGAGTTCTTTGTCATCAGAGCATAATCCCTTCAAGACAGGCATCTCCGGGCAAGCAACCTCATATTTTTACATGCTTTCTGTGGCCCCTAAGTGTCAAGTACAGAACGGCCCAGGAAGGACTTACTGATGGATTGACTCAAATAAAATTAAATTGGCATCCTCACAAGAGAGTTTTGTCTGTCTAGGCCAGGCTAGCCTAGAATTCGCAGCCCCATAGCCTCAGCTTTCAGAGTGCCTGGCAACCTTGTGAGCTTTACCTGCAGATTTGCTGTAGTGATTTTTCATCTTAGTTGCAGGTAGGATCATTGGTGTGCAGGCTGAGGCTGAGTGTGGGTGTGGGGGTGGGGGTGACATCTCCCTGTGTGACGTCATCAACCTGCTTTGCTGATACTCTGCTAATAGAATCTGCATAGGTGCAGACCACTTCCCTGTGATGCCCCACAGCTGAAGTTCCTGGCTTTATGTTAGAAGCAGCCATCACAGGCCTGGGGGATCTATTTCCTCTTTACAGACGACTCAAGGATGGAGATGACTGGGATTCAGGGAGGGCGTGAGGGTGAAGAACTGCACTTAAATTCCTGCCCGTACACTAATTCACGTCACTGATTTCCAGGACACATTATGCATACATAGGTACTAAATAAATGTTGGGTAAGGAACCCCTCCCCCACTTCCTAGTAGGTCAGACCTTCCAGAAAAGTTATAAATGTCGCAAGAAAAAAAAAATTTTTTTTTCAAACTACAAATCAAACTGGCTGTACAGAAGTCAAGGCTGAGCTGCTGGCCTCTGGCTAAGACTGTGAGAGGAAGTCCAGGCTCAGGCAATGGTCCCGAGCAGTCTGCTCCCCACAGCGTAATAGGTGATGCATCACTCTCTCCTGTATTCAGTACCCCTAAGGGACAGAAGAGCTCTTCAACCTTCTCATCAGGTTCGGGGAGGAGGCTCTATGCCGCAGGCCATTGGTACCCCAATAGACATGTCTCCCATGACATGGTACCTCTCTTTGGAGAGCAAAGAAGGCCACCTACTCAAGACCCTCTGAGTTAGGCTGGGCTGTGACCTGCAAACTTCCAGCCATTTAAGGGGTCAAGCGCTCCCTTTTGTTCCCTTCCTCTCTGGTGATAGCTAGGGGAGGAGCTTTTGCAGTTAGTAACCCAAGAGTTACACAGTGAAGTCCAAAACCTTTAGCGAGGGCTAGGGGAGAGAGGCAGGGGAGCGGGAGCAGGGTGCGGAGCGGAATCCTTACCACTCCTCCACACTACCTTCCCTACTGCCTCCGGATTGCCCCTGCTGCCCCCACAGCACAGTCTCTTCACATCCTTCTCTCTTCCCCAGCCCGGCCGCACCTACCTGGGGTGCTCATGCTCCACAGGCTCCGGGCGCTTCCTCCACGCTGGTCTCCAACTTCCTCCAGCACTGGGCTCTGGGCTCCAGCGTGCACCTGCCTGAGGCTGCCACCCTCCCTGGGCCTTGGAGACCCCTAGGGATGCCAGGCGCCAGGAGTCCAGAGATCAGAGAACTCAAGGGGAGGAGAGAGAAGTGGGAGAGAGAGAGAGAGAGAGAGAAGAGAGAGAGAGAGAGAGAGAAAGTGTGTCATAGGCTGGTAGGGGCGGGGGAGAAAAATGCAAAACCAGACAGGAAATGAGACTTGAAAAAAATTGCAAAAGGTTAGAAAAAGAGATAAGGAGGGGGAGGGGTTGAGCTTGAGCCGAAGGCTTTGGGGGCCTGGCTGTAATGAGGAAAGGGGTGTGCCAGGGTGGGGACATTGCTGAACCTGAGTCAGGGGCCTGGGTGCTGAGTCCAAGGTGGCCAGGCCACCTGCTTTAAATGTAGTGAAGCTGGTTCAGCCTGGGCTGTCAATTAACGAGGTCCCATTGTAGACTTAGGAGGGGTACCTACATTTTTAGTTATTTTTAGGGTAGTTTGGAATGAGGGGTCTTGGATTTCTTCACTGGGGGGGTGATGTGGAAGAGGGCATCCTACCATAAGAGATTCAAGTTTGCTCAGAAATGGAACCAGGAACCTGAAAGAATATGTTCCTAAAGTAAATAACCAGCACATGGTCCCCAACACTAGGCTCAGAGAAATAAGCTCGCCTTAGGAGAAAACTCTTTGAAAAATTAATTAAGATTACTTTTTAAAGTGTGTGTGGGGGGGCATATGTGCACTGGTTTCTGAAAGATGCTGTCTGTGTCTGGCTTTACAGATTGCTCTCTGCCGTCCGCCCTTGAGTGTCTTGCTGGACCTGGAGCTAGGCTGGGGGACAGAAAGCTCAGACCCCCTCTTTCCATCCCCACAGCCTTGGGGTTGCAGGCCTGGCCATGCTCTGCTTTTTGTGGGAGTGCTTGGGATTTGAACTCAGGTCCTCCTGCTTGCACACCAAGAGCGCTTATATGCTGAACCCTCTAGAAATGTTTCAGTCTGTAAAGGAGAGCACTCGCCACCACTCCATGCAAGCTAAGAGAGGAATCCACACGCTTTAACATAACTCAAGCACACGAAGATATACAAGGGCATGTGCACCAGGGTGACGGCTTCTCACCAACTGAATAAAAACGTGTAGTTCACACCCACACCTTGATCCATCCAAACACGAGACTTCTATGTCCGCCTCAGCACCCCGGGCCTCTCCCAGTCACGGTCCCACCCAGCAGGAGCACACTCAGCCCCAGCTGAGACTGGTTTTTGCCCATTCAGGAGCATTGTTAGTTTTTGGTTTTGCATTGATGGAGGTTGAATCCAGGGTCGTCTACATAGTAAGCAGGCATTCTGCTACTAAGATGTACCTCTATCCCCCCTCCCTGGGGGATTCTAGGCAGGGGCTCTACCACTCAGCCACACCCCAGCCCCTCACTGGGGGATTCTAGGCAGGTGTGCTCCTGCCGAGTCACACCCCAGCCCCTGGTCATGATTTCCCATAACCAGAAGCAGGCGTAGGCTCCCTTTTGTTTTTCCCTCTCACTCAGTCTTCAGTTTTTGACATTTATGGATGGGATTGAATGCAGGTGTAGTTCATTAAGTCTTGGCTTCCTCCACCCAAATCTTCTTTTAAAATGTTAAAGTTTCAGAAAGTTTGGAAGAACAATATAGTGATAGCCACGATTTCCCACCACCCGATTCTCTAATTGACAGTTTGGTGCATCATAATTTCCCTGCCCATGGATCTTTGCTTCGGATGCACTTCAGGCAGGTAGCAGATACTGGCCAGGTGCTTTCTACAGACGCCATCTTGTGTGTCACTGTGTGAGAACTGGGCTTGTCCTCATATTGGGGATTAGACCCCCGAGCATCACATACAGCACACAAGCTGTGTACTCAGGCCTCTTTTCACTTTTGTTTTTTAAACATTAAATAAAATATTATGTGTGTGTTTCTTTTCCTGTGTGCATAGTTGCGCGTGTGAGTGTGCATGTGTGTGGAGGTCAGAGGTCGGCCTTGGGTGCTGGTTACTAAGTGCTGTGCACGCGTGTTTCTGAGACAGAGTCTGTTAATAGCTTGGAATTTGCCTGGGCTGGCTGGCCAGTGAGTCCCAGGGACCCACCTGTCTCTGCCTCCACAGCGCTGGGGCTACAAGCACATACTGCTACATGTACCTATTGTAAAAACATGTGTTCAGGGAATGGAGCTCAAATCTACATGCGTGTAAGGCACCAGTCTACCCACAGAGGAGTCATCCAGTCCTAATCAGAGAACCTTTAAATGTAACAAATTACATGTGGGTCTTAATTTACATATTATATATCATACATCACATGCCATACCATACATAACATGCCACATAGCATATATCATATATATTCACATATAAATTGCCATATATGATTATATATTATTTTAAAATATTTTTTAAAATAGACATTATTTATGTATACCATATTATATTTAAATAAATATTAATTTAATAATATTTAAAACTTTAAAAATAATTAAATAATACATATTTAATGTATGTGTCTCACTTTGTGTATAAGTATACATTAATTATATATACTATATACTATACTACATATTATATTTAAATATGTATTATTTAAAAGTTATGTGTACATATCTCACGGTCCCTCTCTAAGTGTGTGGGTATGGGTGTGTGGGTGTGTGCACATGAGTGCAGGTATCCGCAGAGGCCAGTGAAAATTTCTGATCCCCTGGAACTGGAGTCTCAGGACTGGAGTCGGGCATCCTGTGTGGGTGCTGGGAACAGACCTTGGGTCTTTTGCAACAATAGCAATTGCTACTAACCAATGAGCCACTTCTACATCCCCTGAAATTTACAGTTAGGTCTTGACTATATGATGCAATGAACTTTGGTAAGTGTGTGTACTGTGTGGTGCAGAACCCTCACGAAGACCCAGGATTTTGCAGTTTAATCTGGCTGTGTCTAGCTACTTCTGACCATTGAGTGCTACATGGGCTCTTATGAGTAGGCACTAAATTTTAAATTCTGTTTAATTTTAGTTGATCTTAGCTTAAATCTAGGAACCATTATTCAATTCTGTCTACTGCAAAGCTTTTAAGTTTACTGAAGCAATTTACATGCCAACCTGCTTAGAAATCTCATGGAACCTAAGGAGAAGATTAAGTATTTCTGAGGAAAATGTAATGTTAGTTGATGGGCTGCAAGTTTTAAAGATAGTAGAGTTGGATAACTTCGAATATACCAGGTGAGGCAATGGCTGGAGCAATGACTCAGTAGGTGAGGGGCTTGCAGTACAAGCATGAGACCAGTGTTCAGATCCCCAGCATCCATGTACATCATGGGCAGGCATGGCCGGCCTGACTGTAAGCTCAGCTTGTGGGAAGTAGAGATGGGGGATTCCCAAGGCCAGCTAATTACTTAGACTAGACCAGTCTGCAGGTTCTGGGTTCAGCCAGGGGCCTTGCCTCAATGAAGAAGTGGGATGTGGTTGAAGAAGTCATTTGTGTCAACCTCTGGCTTCTACTTGCACACACACATGTATGATGCGGTGCACACTCAGGAGCCCTGCATAATAATAATATAGGACAGAGGATTGGGACTGCGCTGAGAACTGAACGTGGGGTCTCACTCATAGAGGAGCAAATGCAGGGCTGAAGAAGCTGTTAACTGCTACATGCCCTCAGCGAGAGGCAGGAGGATGTGAGACATGGAACTTCCAGAAGAGGATGCTGTGGGCTCCGTCTTGTGACAGTCTCATGTCAGTCACCATAGGTGCTCTGATTTCAGCATTGCAACTGTTACCTTAGTCCCAAATGACAGAATCTCATAACAGCAATGCTTCCAGAACTTTCTGAAGTATAGGACACCCTCCCCCACTTAAAATAGATGTCTAAGACACCTGTGGTGTTGTATACCCATGATTCATACACACAAGAGCCTGAGGCAGGGGGATTGCTAGTTTGAGGCTAGCCTGGGCTATATAGCAAGACTCTCAAAAAAAAAAAAGTAAAACCAAATGTTAAAAAATGTCTAATCTGTTATAGATTCATAGTTTTGTAAAATATAATAAAAATTAATTACTAGAAAACAGTCAAGATACAAGCTGAGCAATCATGCTTGGATACCATGACAATGTCAGACTTGCCATAAAGTCTCAAAATGCTGAGACTCTATTTCTGTTATGTGGTTTGTACAGAGGCCCCTACATGTTACACTGTGGATTGCTCCCTTGCAGAGAAGAGAGCTTGCTGATGACCATGTCTGCCCCAAGCTGCCCCAGCCAGCCCTACCTACTGAAGACACTGGAAGAGGCAAGATAAAATCCCATTGGATGTTCACAAGGAAGGTCTGAAGTCAGCAGCTCAAATGATCCAGGCGTGGGGTGAGACTGTAGCTAGTTGGTAGATGTGTGTGTAGTTTCTGCGGAGAAATGATCACACGACTATTCACCCTGATAGGTCATCCGCAACAGGCCAAAGGAATGACTCCAGTGGAATTCAGTTTGGGTTACCAATGAGTTCTACTGTGGTTCCTTACAGGAGTCTGTGCGAGGGGTTAGTGACAGAGGCATGGACCACTCAGAGGCCGCTGCATCACCCAAAGCTAGCCAGAGTGACAGCTCAGGAATGCTGCAGTCCACAGCTCCCTGCAGCACTTGCATGCAGCTCTGCAGGTTGGAGGTCCCCCTCCCAGCACCTGCTTCTCTGACTTGGCAAGGGGCCTGATGAATCTTGCAAGTTCCTCTTTTCTGGGACTTGTGACTTCCTAAGGCTCAGGAGCCTCCTTCCTCCCTCCAGGTGGAACTGTTCCCATTCAGAGTAAATCTTGGCTCAATAGCAGAGCGCTTGCCTAGCCTGCACAAAGCTTTGAGTTCCCGCCCCAGCACTGCATAAACTAGGCATGATGCTGTGATCCCAGCACTGGGGAGCTGGAGGAGGGAAAACTGGGGTCAAGATCATCCTTGACTAAAGTCTCAGCCTCTGTTCTACTTCCGTGAAGAGACACCACTGCCAAGGCAAAACTCTTTATCAATGAAGACATTTAATTGGGACTGCCTTACAGTTTCAAAGGTTTAGTCTATTATCATCATGGTATGGAACATGGTGACATACAGGTAGACATGTGTTGAAGAAGTAGTTAAGAGTTCTACATCCTGATGCTCAGGCCAGAAGAGAGAGAGAGAGAGAGAGAGAGAGAGAGAGAGAGAGAGAGA
>NC_034612.1:31106752-31107827 GCF_900095145.1 Mus pahari
GAGGAGGAGGAGGAGGAGGAGGAGGGAAGGAAGGAAGGAAGGAAGGAAGGAAGGAAGGGAGGAAGCAAGGAAGGGAGGAAGGAAAGAGCAAAGCTAACATGATCAGCTGGACGACATCTCTCAATGGCAGAAAGGAGCAAGGGATGCTGGGACGGTACATGACCTTAAACCTTCCCAACTGAACCCCAGGGACACCCACCGAAGCCACACCCACAGAATAAGAATGATTATGATGGGATAGCCTGGCTAATCCTAGATTCAAAAAACATAATTGGCAAATTAATAAGATCAATATAAACATCTGATAATAGGTTTGAAAAATGCTGGTCAAGTCTGTCCTCCTGGGGCTAGAAAGCCAAAACAATATAAACCCCAAAGAAAAGGAATCTTTGAGTGAAAAATTGAGATGGCAGTGATCAATTCAGAAAGTCCAGGCCTGTTGAGACTTCCAACAGAGAGGGAGGAAACAGAGGGAGGGATTGACCAGGAAATGAGAGTATTTCTCGGAGCTCACTCTGCACTGTGGGATATTTCAATAAGAACCATGGGAAATTGAGAGCACACACCTGTGTCCCAGATGCACCACAGGCTGAGGCAGGGGGATTGCTTGAGCTCAGGAGTTCAAGGCTGGCATGGATATCTTCGGGAGATCCTGTTCAAAACAAAAATGGGCACAGCATGAATTTTAAAAGATCTTTGGGGCTGGGGAGCTGACTCAGTTTTTCAGAGAGCTCGCTGCATAAGTTTGAGTGCCTAGGTTTTGGTCTCCACATAAAAAGTTGGGTGTGGCAGAATAGACCTGTAACTTCTGCACTGGGGAGGTGGAGGGAGACACTCACTGCCCAGCCAGTCGGACTGATCGGTGAGCTTCAGGTTCAGGGAGAGATCCTGTCTCAAATAATAAGATGGAGGACAGGTGAGATGGCTGAGAGTGTACATGCACCCATTCTCACAAAAGGCAACTGAATCTGGTCTGTGGAACCCAAATTGTGGAAGGACAGAAACGCAATTGTCCTCTGACTTCATACTCACACGGTGACAGGTGTACACACACACACACACACACACACACACA
>NC_034612.1:31107885-31115534 GCF_900095145.1 Mus pahari
GTGATTGGGGGGAGAAAGAGAAGAAGGTGGAGCTGAACATTTTGGGAGAGAGAGAGAGAGAGAGAGAGAGAGAGAGAGAGAGAGAGAGAGAGAGAGAGAGAGAAAGTCCACGGTTGTTCTCTGGTCTCCACAGTTATTCACACATGCACATGTGCACAAGCATCTGCATACACACATGCACACATAAGTACACACAGACATAAGAAGATCCTCACCCAGATATAGCCCCAGGACATTTTGGGAAGGAGTGGGCATTGAGAGGGGAGTTTAGAAAATTCTGAAATCTTATAGAAAGAGTACATACCATGGTGCATCAAATAGATTCCTAAATTCTCAGAGATGCTCCAGACGAGCAGACAGTGAAGTGAAGCCTCTGCCTTGTCAAGGAAATTGACTTCAAACTTGGAGTTCTGCATTCAGCGGAATAATCAATCAAGGCCGAGAGCAAAACAAACGCATTCTTAGATATGCAGGAGTGTTAGCGATTCACTTGCCACAGTCCTCGGGAAGCAAGTTTCCAGAGAGTGAACTGGCATATAATGAAAAAGAAATGTGGCAAGAGAAGATGTGGCAGCCAAGGAAGGCTGAGAGACACCCAGGAGGATAATAAACAGGGATGAAACAGGGACTAAGGAGATGGCTCAGTGGGTAAGGTGCCTGTTGCCCAAGCATGAGGACCTGAGTTTGAGCCCCCAGTGCCCATGTAATAGCTACGTGTGGCAGTGAATATCTACATCCCCAGTGGTGGTGGGAGATGAAGAAGGAAGGATCCCTAGGGTTTGATGGACAGCCTAGCCCAACCAATGAGCTACAGATTCACCCACTAAGAAAGTCTCAGAAAAGGAGGAGGAGGAGGAGGAAGAGGAGGAGGAAGAGGGGGAAGAAGAGGAGGAGGAAGAGGAGGAAGAAGAGGAGGAGGAAGAGAAGGAGGAGGAAGAGGAGAAGGAGATGTTCAATGATGGAGGAAGACCACTGATGTTGACTTCTGGCCTCCACTCACATGTGCACACATATGCACGTGTACACAAACACACACATATGAAAATATAAAAGGACGAATTAACCAAAACATAGTACTCGTCTCAGCTACTCTGATGGTTAAATGGTCATTGTCAACTTGATGAGATTTAGAACCTCTATGGATTTTTTTTTACATTAGGTTAATTAACATGGGAAGACATGCCCTGAAAGTAGGCTAAGGTCCTCGGCTGAGTCAAAGGGAGCAAGTGAGCTGAGCACAACATTTAGTTCTCTCTGCTTCCTGACCACAGATGCAATGTGACCAGTCATTCCACACTCAGACTGTACCCCTTCAAACGGTGAGCCTGCGTAATTCTTTTCTCTGGTGAGTTGCTTTTGTCGGGTACCTTCTCACAGCAAGGAAAAAAGAACTAATGATCTAGGGGACCTAGGGGAGAAAAATCAGTAAGCCACTGATTTCAGTAAAAACAAAACAAAACAAAAGCAAGCAAGCAAACAAACAAACAAATGCTCTTTGCCTGCAGGTAGCTGTGAGGAGAGAAGCCCGGTTTCTCTGGGGCTGAGCAGGATAGTGAGTGTCAGCGACCGGGGAAGAACCACACTAAGCCGAGCTGGGAGTCTTGTCGAAGCAGGAACTCACTTTAACGTGGCAGCAATTTGCTTATACAGACAGGGCAAGGAGGTGGGGATAGACGTATGGGATGAGATGACGCGTGGGGTGGTGTGAGATGACGAGGGGCATGGGGTGATCTCACACGGCCTAAGAGAAATGCATCAGTGGTAGTTAGGCAGAGGCAGTCTCATTCAGGTCAGCAGGTCGTGTTGAGTAAGCGAATGGCAGGTCTCAAAAACCCAGCCAGGCTCAGGTTTGTCCTCAAGGCCCAAACCAAGGCTAAATAGGGCCCAACAACAAAACACCAACAAACTCTCAGTGGTTAACAGAAATATCCTAGCTACCAAAAATAGCTGAAAAGAAATGTAAGGTAGAATGTTGGACTGAGTTTTAGGTCAGATTTTCCAAGACTGGTAAAACAGTAATTCTTAAGTAGTCTAACAGGAAAGGGAATAAGCAAGGCTGTTAAATATTTTCTACTTGCCCTATGTGCTGTATCAGCCAGCTTTTCATTACTGTAACAAAATACCAGAGGCTGGATATATTATAGAGTTACAGAGTAAAGAACTCTGTTTAGGTAATGGTTAGGTTGACCAGAAGTCCAAGCACAGGGTCTGTGAAGGGCCATGGCTGGCATGTCACATTGTGGGTGGAGTACCTGTAACTCTTGGTGTGGGTATGGCTGTTTCTCTCTTCCTAGAAAGCCAGAAAGATGTAATCTTGGAGCCTCCTTCTCAGTTAGCTCACCTAATCTAATCACCCCTCAAAGGACACACTTGTAAGTGCCACTGTTGGATTAAGTTTCTACCCTCTTAACCATTAGCATAAAACCTGATAGTTTGAACCACTATGTGGATTCTAGAAGACAAATTATCTTCCAAACATTGCACTCTCTACCCTGACAAACAACTGTTTCGACATCTTTCAGAAGGCAAAAGTAAATAACTGTGCACGTGTGCAATGCACATGTCTGTTCATGTATGTGAGTACATGCATGATTGTGTGTGTATGCATGTGTTTTGTGAGGGTCTGTGCATGTGTATGCATACATGGCATGCATGATTGTGTGCACAAATAATTGTATGTGCATGTCAGTGTGCATGCATATGTTGTATGAGAATGTGCATGCACATGTATGCATTATTGTATTGTGTGTATGTATGACATACATGTGTGTGCATGTATATTATATGTATATGCACATGTATGCATGATTGTATATGCAAGTATGTGTGTGCTTTCATGTGTTTCATGATTGTGTGTACATGCATGATTGTGTCATGTGACTGTGTGTGCATGCATTCTTGAATGTTCACATGCATGTATGTACATGTGTGTAGGATGTTCTCTAGTGAGACCCAAGATTCTGCCTGCTTCTGTACTGAGTTCACAAACATGCACCACTATGCATTTTTTTAATGTTCTGGAAATAGAACTCAGGTGCTTGTGTTTGCTCAGACATGTTAGTGAAGGACCCATCTCCTCAGGTCCAGAAAGTTAAAAAAAAAAATCATTGCTTCAGGGTGTGTGTGTGTGTGTGTGTGTGTGTGCTGGTTAGGTTTGTTTTGTTTTGTTTTGTCACCTTAACACGAATTCAAGTCATTTAGAAAGAAAAAGCTTTATTTGAGAAGTGCCTCCATCAGACTGTAGGCTAGTCTGGGAGGCATTTTTGTGATTAAGGATTAATGTGGGAGCACACAGCCATTGCTGGGGATGCTAGTTTTGGGTAGGTGGTCCTGGGAGCAACAAGAAAAGCAGATTGAAGAAAGGTGAGTTTTGAGCACAAGCCAGTAAGCAGCACTCCTCATGGCTTCCGCTTCAGTCCCTGCCTCCAGGTTTTTGCCTTGAGCTCCTGCCCTGACATCGCTTCAGGATGGACTGTAGTCTGCCAGATGAGATGATCCCTTTCCTGCCCTGACACCGCTTCAGCATGGACTGTAGTCTGCCAGATGAGATGATCCCTTTACCCCTCAAGCTGCTCTTGATCAGTGCTTATCAAAGCAACAGAAACCAGACGAGGACAATGTCCCAGTGAATGACAAAGCCAGAGAGGGGCATGCTCAGTGTAGTTCCTGGTCTTGCCTTATATCTGCACACTATCACAGTGGGGTAGTGGGTGTGGGGCTCCTAAAGTACTCAGAGAAACACCTCTGTTTTGTTAGGTGCCTTTCTTCTGGGCCTCTTGCGTGTGTTAGGAGGAGAAAGAAAACTCTTAGTTCTGTCTGACTAAAATCTAGTCCAACCCAGGCTGCTCTCAATGTGTTTGAGTTGGCAAGCTTCCAGCTCAGTGAGGACGACACTCAGGTTTGATCTCTGGCCTTCACATGTACCTGTGTACATGTGCACACACATAACCACACACACACACACACACACACACACACACACACATGCATGAAAAAAAGGAGGAAGGGGAGAAGGAGGAAGGGAGGAGGGGAGGGAGTGAGGAGGGAGTGATGGGAGAGAGACAGAGAGACAGAGAGACAGAGAGAGAGTTCGCTCGCTTGCTCTCCTAAGCATGCACCAGCCCTGGGCCCCGTTTCCCAGCTATAGAACTTGATTCTGATTCTTAGGTGTGTCCCAGTACCCTGAGCCCCAGCTTGCTTTCTGCACTCCCCTTTCTCCCTATCGTCTCCCAAATCTTCTCCACATGTCTGCAGACATCTGCCATCTTCCATTCCCTTCTGGAGACAAACGTTAGCTCCCCACACTAACTCAGGGGTCCCAAAGCCCCCTAAAGTGATCAGAGAAAGGGGAAAAATGAGAGGCTGAGATTTTCCCGGGGAGACTCAGCCTCCATCCCAATACCCTTTCCAGACATTTCCATACAGTGCCAAGAACCAAATGGAATGAGATCAGGCGCCCAGGGGAGGTGTGTGCCTGTCTCTTCAATGACCCCTTCTTCACTCGTCCCCCTTCCTGTCTTCCCCTCTAGAGAGCCATCCCCCGCAGCCGCTGATGCTTCTGACTCTAAGAAAATCATTCCTTATCAGAGCAGCAGTGACACGCTTGGGACAGCAAGGAGGCATTTCGCAAACTATTGATCTGAGAATTAATAACGCTGCTCTTCTCCCGGATGCTGCACCTAACTGCCACTGTGCCTGTGAGCACCTTCAAAATAGATACACCAGCCAGCCAGAGCCTTTCAGCCTTAATTATGTGTTTTACGTACTTTTGGACTTTTATGACGCTATTGCTCTCTCTTGAAGCTTGTCTCCCCTAATTTCACATTGCTTCCCTATGCAGAGAAAATTCTAGAAAGGCATCCATGTGTCTGTGTTTACAGTCTCTCTCCACCAATAAAAAATAACCTGCTAAAAGCCCCATTGGCTTTTGGTTATGCCGAGCTTAAATGGCCCTTGGCTTCTTTCAGATTTTTTTCTTCCTTTCTTTCTTTTGTTGATGCAATAATGTTGTTGCTTGATTCTTCCAGAAAGCGTGGCTTCCACCCAAGATGGAAGCATTCCCTTCTGTAGGCTGGCAATAGACTTAATAGCCCTCCGTAGTTTGAGTTATGAGGCACTATATAGACAGCTGTACGTCTCGCTGGGCGCAGAGATACCTTGAAATTAACCCATGACAGTACCAGGACGGAAGCATTTTTGTATAGCCGTGTATGTAGGTCAAGACAGGAGCCCTGAGCTCTGGAGGTGGCTCAAGATTTTCCTCTCAGCATGAAGACCTGAGTTTGGGTCCCAGAACTTACGTAAAGCTGGATGAAGCAGCACATGTGGGTAATCGCAGCTCTTCTGTGGGGAGATGGGAGGCACAGACTAGGAACCCAAACAATTCTGCGCTAGCTAGTCTTGTGTGTGCAGCTGTGGACAGGAGGCTGTTTCAAGCCAGGAGGGAGGCAAGGACCCACACCTGAGATTGCTGTTTGACCTCCACACATACACCATGGCTTCCATGTGCCTGTGCTCACACACATGAATATGTATACACACATGTGCATGCACATACACATACTTGCATGCAGACATATGCACACATTCACACACACAATTTTTTTTTTTAAAGACAGATGTGCTACTTGGAAGGGACTGGAAGGGACTGAAGGATTTGGTGAAGCCTCACTGGCTCATTCTCCCCTGACAGAGGCGCCATCTTCTGCACTGGTCAGAGGCTATTGGGTACACCCCAAATCGCCCACTTCCTGCTTTATTTTTCCTTACCAGAGCAATGGGGAGAAGACAGTTGCTGAAACCTGACTGCCGTTTTCCCTCGCGGTTAATCAGCATTTGGGTAATTGGCACATTACGTCCATTTCAGTGTGGCGGATACACTCGCAGCTCTGCATCAATAATGAATAATCACGTAATGACCAACGGTGTGTGTGAGCGATCAGGGCCAGAGCATAATGGATGCTTTGTTGTCTTTGGGGGGCTGTATTACCAGCGTGTAACTGATTAGGCTTTTAAAACGCTCTGGGTCACCTGAGGTCCGAAAGGTGTTCCATCAAGCCGATCCGTTCCCTTTGCGCAGAACTTCAGGGTGGCCCGATTTCTGCTTCTGCTTCCCGGGTTTTAAAAATGGAAGCTACGTAGCCCTGTGCATCCATCACTGTGTCCGCTGACTGCTTTTTTTTTTTTTTTCTTTCTGATTCCTTCCCCTTCCCCCCCAACTTTGCTTTTAGAGCCGGCATCTGGCAACACCCGGCAATGGCCCTGAGTTATGTCTGTTTTTAGCACAGAGTGCTTGAGTGGGGAAGTCAGGCCTCATTAAAAATACGAATGTTGTGGCTTAGGGAATGGGCCACTTTAAACACAGGCATCGACACGCCAGTGGTTCTCAAACTGGTTTATAGTAGTCTGAGTTTTTATGAGGCCTCTCTCCGTATGTGTGTGCACAGGCCTGTGTACTTCCCTAAGGCTCAGCCAGGCACTGATTTTTGCAACATCAGTCCAGCCAATGAAGAATTGAGCACTCCAGAGTCACGTGACACCCACCTGCCAACTTATCACTACAGATGCTGAGGTGTGACAGTGACCGTTACATAAAACACTGGATGGCTTTCTGAGCCTGAATACACTTAGACTTCTCTAGTTCAAGCCTTAGACTGTTTTCCATCATGTTAAATTAAATGTTTTTATGTACTATGTGTATGTGTGTATGTTTGTGTGTTCGTGCAGAAGCATGGAACCTTCCTCCATTCTCTACCTTTGAGGCAGGGTCTCTCGGATCTTATGTTTTCAGCTGGGCTGGCACCCAGTGAGTTGCAGTGTTCCTCTTGTCTCTGCCTCTTCCTTTTGGTGCTGGGGTATAGATGCGTGTGGGACCACACCCAGCTTGTTCTGTGTGGGGCTGGGTCTTTATGCCTGTGCACCAAGCATTCTTAACCACTGAGCCATTTCCCCAGACGAAGCATATCGTTGTATCCTTTATTTTATTGTGTTGGCCATGGGAGAGAGGCCATTTTCATGCAAGCACATTTTCATGAAACAGACTTTGTGCCTGCTCCCCACATCCTCATTGCCCTCCTCTCTTCCCCTCCCCCATCAGTTCCCTTTGACCCCTAAGTAGTTTCACTTCTGCTTTTGTATCATCTGTATACAATGTGAGCTTATGGGTCTGTAGGAAATCTGGAACCCACAGCTGGAAGAAAGATGTGGCACCCATCTTTGAGGTGGGCTTCCTCTGCTCAGTGTGGCATCCCTTTCCCTGCGAATCACAGCTCACTCTCCTGTACAGCTGGAAATGATCCCACTGCGCATGGCAAACTACATGTCCTCTGGTTATTCCTCATCGATGGATCCCTAGGTTGGTTTCTGTGACTTAGCGGCAGGGAAGGGGCTGCAAGAGACCTCCATGTGCAAGTGCTTTTGTGATGTGTTGCCTGGGCATCCCGGTCCTCTGGGTGAGCAGGAGGGGTATGTCTGGCTCCTATGGTATTTGAGGAACCTCCATACTGATTTCCATACTGGCCACACCAGTTTATGCTCCCACCAGCGGTGTGTGTACAAGGACTCCTTTCAGTCCCCATCTTGGTCAGCATGGCTGTCGTTTTCTTTCTTTCTTTCTTTCTTTCTTTCTTTCTTTCTTTCTTTCTTTCTTT
>NC_034612.1:31116327-31139988 GCF_900095145.1 Mus pahari
AGTGCTTGTGTCTACATGCAGTCATCCAGTGCTTGTGTCTACATGCAGTCATCCAGTGCTTGTGTCTACATGCGGTTATCCAGTGCTTGTATCCCCAGTATTTTCTGTTTAAGATACAATCTAAGGAAACAATGTGTGTTTGGGGATCTTTATGAAAAATCAAGTGTCTGTTGTGGCGTAGGTTTATACCTGGTTCTGTTCTAGTTTATTGATGTGTGTTTGTGTGTGTGTGTGCATGCATGCGTGTCTGTCTGTCTGTCTGTCTGTTTGGGGGCTGGTATCATGCTGTTTTGTTACCATGGTGTCTTTCTTTTATTTCTGTTTCTGTGACAAAACACTGTCCAAAAGTAACATAGGAGAGCTAAGGGTTTATTTCCACTTAAACTTGTACATCACAGTCATCACTAAGGGAGCTCAAGGCAGGAACTTTAAGGCAGGCCTACTTGCTATTCCACAAAATATTGTCTCTGACCAGGGAACTCACTTACAAAGAAGTAGAGCAGGGACTATGGAGGATGCTGCTTGCTGTCTGGTTCCCAGGCTCATGCTCAGCTGGCTTTCTCACAGCTCAGGACCATCTGCCTAGGGATGGTGCCGCCCACAGTGTGCTGGGCCTTCTCACACCAAAAAACAAAGCAATTCCTCACAGACACACCCACAGGCCAATCTGATCTAAGCTACTCTTCAATGAAGGCTTTTTTCTTAGTTGATTCAAGGCTGTATCAGGTTGGCAGTTAGAAAGCTATCCAGACATATGGCTGAGGAGTGTAACTTGAAATCACATTAACATATACATCTACACAGCACACTCATGCACTCAAACACTTCCACACATCTATTCTCCTCCCATGGGACTCATACACTCATGAAAGGCATATTTTCACACTATCACACTCATGCAAATTCAAACTCACAAACTCCCTTAAACTCAAGCATTTAAACCCATATATTCAAATTCAGACATTCAAATTCACACACACACACACACACACACACACACACACACACACACACACACTCATATGTTCCAACTTCTACATTCCCATAATTTGAACTCACACACTTTCTTGTGCCTTTTGTTTGTATCAGGAAATGCTGAATGTAACTGGAAGCGTAGGGATGGCCTGTATAATTTTGAAGTATCTGACTAGAGAAATTAAATATATCAATATTTTATTAATAACTCTTCAGATGCTCTGGGACTGCCAGTATTCTCTGGGTACAGCAATTTTCATTAAAGTGTGGTGTCCCAATCCTCCACAGTGTGGCCCACCCCAATTGATTTTTATCTATTGATCTTGTATTTTTCAAGCTTGCAGAACTTATTTATTACTCATGATAGGTTTTAGTGGATTTCTTGGGTTTTCTACAAAGCCTTGCCATCTGAGGATAGGAACAATCACGTTTCTTTTCCTATCTGGATACCGTTCATTTCTTTTTCTTGCCTAATTGCCTGGGCTAGGACTACTAGATGTAGCCAGAGTGGGCAGCCCTAGTTTGTTGCCATGGTAACTCATTCTTGAAACAAGGTGTGCTTTGGGGGAATATCCTACAGCAAAGTCCTCTGAGTGAGTTCCTACATTCAAGTAATAACCAATGTAGCAATTTGAGGCTCACATATGTATTATTAGAATACAAAGGTAACCCCTCAGTTGTTTAGAGCTTACACTCATCCACGATTACTCTCCAGGGGAAGGTGATTGAATGCTGGTATTGTGTAGGATTGCTGTTAGGTTGTTCTTTTTTCTTTATGGTGTGTGTGTGTAGCTAGCCACAGTTGGTTTTATGGTTACAGTGTACCATTTGTGCCTGGACCCAGCATAGAGATGCCTCTAGTACCCGCCCCTTGAGGTTTCAAGGCTCCCCTTACTTTTCCTGAGTCCTTGGGTCCTTTCTTGGACTTAACCCTCTCTAATGCACAAACAGGTTCTCCTGTGGGCACGAGGAGTGTGGGCCCTTTTGGTATGCCTCTCACAGCATAGCACAGAAGTCCAAGGGCACACAGTGGCAGAGCTGAACTGCAGTGCTCTGGGGACTGTGTTCAGAGATGTAGGACAGTAGGGCTGTAGGAAATGTGTCCCCAGACCCCTGCACATTCAAGCAGCTGGGCTCTGCCCTGAACTCACTATATAATCCTGGGTCCTCAATATTTCTTTCAGTTTCCTTTTTTATATAAAATAGCACCTCTACCTGCCACCACCAGCCCCGTCCCCTCCCTTCCTTTCCTCTTTCACCCTACACACACACACACACACACACACACACACACACACACACACACACACACACACAGTGCTGCTTCAGAGTGGAAAGTTTTATAAACATTGCTTGGCCACTGAGCCCAGGAGGGAGCTAAGTGTCTTGAATGAAACGGGGCCACCTGCAGGCATCACATTTCTTAAGGTCTTCAGCGGGCCACACACACTTCAGGATGCGCTATAGTCTATATGGAGTGAGGGAAATGGAGAGAGATTTTTTTTATACACAGGAGAGAAAGAGAGAGAGAGAGAGAGAGAGAGAGAGAGAGAGAGAGAGAGAGAGAGAGAGAGAGAGAGAGAGAGAGAGAGAGAGAGAGAGAGAGAGAGAGAGAGCTGTTTCTAGAGGAGGAGCAAGCCATGGCAGGAAAAAGGAAGTGTTTCTTCTGGCTGCTGATGCAGCTGTCAAGGGAAGGAGCTGTAAGGCCCACACCCCTGCCCCTGTGCTCTACTGGGGACGGAGCCCCACCTTCCCAAGAGACACCACCTGGGCTCTGTCCCTGGGCTTTCTCTGCTGTAGCTGAGCCATGAAGAATGGTTCTACATGGATGACTGAAAGAAAGAGGGCATCCTGGCTCTCTAAGGGATTGGAACAATAACCTTTGACTCTTCCCATCTGGTCTCCCAAAGGTCCTGGCAGGACCACTATACTACTGCTCACCATGGTTACTCTGATGGCTAATTTCTGTGTGCAGGTGTGTGTGCATACACACATGTGTCTTCTGGAAGTCAGAGGTCAATATTGATCTTGTGTGTGTATGTGTGTGTGTGTGCACGCGCGCTATGGAGAGGTCTTCCTTCCTCCTTTCCTTATTCCTTCCTAATTTCCTCTTTTCTTTCCTTATTTTAAAAATTGGGACCTGTGCTTTAAAATAATTTCTTTAAAAATAACACATATAACACGTGTGTTATATAACGTATGTATATCTTATATATGTGTTATATATATGACATATAACACATATGTATGTATTTGTGGGGGATAAAAGTGGTACATGCAATTGCGTGTAAGTGTTTTGAAGGTTGTTCCCATGATTCTGGAGCTATTTTGTAGTCTGTGTCACCTTTAAGAGATGGGATCTGGCCAGCAGAGATTGAGATGGGCCTTTGAAGGTTGTCTCTTCCCTGGGTTTTCATCTAGGGCTTTGCCCTATTAGCCATTGCAACCAGAGCAGTAAAATCAGTACTAGCCAGGTAGTGGTATTAGAACCATTGGCATTCCCTATGGGATCAGTGTATCATCCTGAGAGTCCCTCCTTCTTCTGCGGCAAGGCATCATGGGAGGTGCTAGTGTTTATAGGGAGTGTAAGGTTGACTGCAAGGGGCTTTCTATGATGGAGCTTCCATTCAGCTGCCATGCATAATGAGGTGTGGCTTTGTGGCAGTGCTTTGATGGCTTTGTGGCAGTGCTTTGGGGTCACTCATAGCTCTTACTCATTCACGCTTCTTAAGCAAGTCCAATAAACTCATCAGCCCCGAGTTGGACTTGGATGGAATAGTACTTTGTCCTGTCCTAGGTACCCATCTGAGGGGTGACTAGATGTCTCCGAGGAAAAGTGAACATGACCCAGGCTCTCTCTGTCCCCTGGTCTGTGACAATGTGAGCAGCCGGTGCTATATGCCTCCACCGTTGTGAACTGAACCGCTCTGCCACTTTCTCTCCGTGATATTAGACTGAAGTGTTGAAGCAGCGAGCCCAAGAGAAGCCTTTCTCTTCAAGTTGTTTCCGTCCAAAGCCAACATAAGATCTGCCTGTCATCTTCCTCGGAAATTCTTGCTGGTTTTCTTCCTGCCTCATTTCCCACGTTCCAAGGGGAGCTGAGTTCTGCAGGACAAAGCCCAGAGAGTGTTCACGTTTCAAGGGGAGCCGAGTTCTACAGGACATAGCACAGAGAGTGCCCACAACCAAATGCCCAGCTCCTGTTTGCCCAGGCCTTTCTCTCCGACTCTGTGCCCGCATCACCTGTGCCTGCAGGGTGCGGTTGCACAGTGTACTGAATATGAATGGCTTCCCACTTGTCTTGTGAGCATGGTGTGGAGCAAAAGGCAAGTCGATGACCAGAAGAAGGTCCCTATGTACTCAATAACTATACATCTCAGGGGAGCTGCATTTCCTGTTCTAGGACTCAGATGCCCTTGGCACATGCATGTGTGTTTTCACATTCATATGTGGATGGAGATGAACAGATGTTTAGATATGGAAATCAGAAGACAACCCGATGCCCATCCTTATGTGCTGTGATGGTTGACTCTGTCAATTCAACATACAATAGAATGACCTGGGAAGAAAGTCTCAATGAGGGATTGTCTACATTAGGTTGGATGGTGGGAATGTAGACAATCTGCTGGGGATTATCTTCATTAAGTTAATCGATGTGAAAAGACCCAGCCCACTCTGGGTAACACTATTCCCTAAGCAGGGGATTCTGAAACGTATGGGTAGAGAAATTTAGCTGAGTGCAAGCAAGCAAGCAAGCAAGCAAGCAAGCAAACAGGAGAGCACTTTGCATTCATTTCTGTCTACTTTGGCTATGGATATGATGTGAACAGCTGTTTGAACACATACATCCATAGTGATGCACTCACCCTGGAGCTGTGAGCTAAAATAAACCCTTTCCCTCCCAAGTTTTATTAGATTATTTAGTCACAGCAACAAAAATGAAAGTAAAACAAGAAACTGCCAACTTTGGTTTGAGACAGGGTTTTTCATTGTCCCGAACCTTCAAGTGGGCAAGACCAGCTGGCCCATGGACTTCCAGGGAGTGACCTGTCTTCACTTCCTTGGGCCACGGATCAGCCACAGTTTGTAGAGGGGTTCCTGAGGGAAGGATTGTTTGAGGGTGATGAAGAAAGGACTGAAAGTCAAATGGTGGGGTACAAGCTGGCATGCTCTGCTCCAGACAGCTTTGGCACAGCTCTCTCCTGAGACAGCTTTCTAACCCAGAGAGCTTTAGCTGTCAATTTGACGTGGCCTAGAGACACCTGAGATGTGAGTCACACTGGAGGGACTGCCCAGGTCAGGTTACTCTGTGGGAATGTCTGTGGGGGGTTGTCTTGGTTGCAAATTGATGTGGGATGGCCCAACCCACTATGGGCAGGTACTGTTCCCTGGGCAAGCAGTCCTGGGCTGTATATGGAAGAATGAGACTGTGAACCAGCCAGGAAACAGCAGTGACCTATAACTGAAATAAGCCCTTTCTTCCCCCAAATTGCTTTCCATGGTGGTGTTTGTCACAGCAAGAGAAGGAAACCAGAACGCCTTCTTTATGGGAGATGGGCCCTTGGGATCAGAGGCCACACTCATGAAGCATCCTATCACCCCTCCACTTTAACAGGGCATAAGATCGCATAACTCTGCACAAATACTTTACCCCGAAGCCAACAGATTAACGATAGACAGGGGCCCATGGAAGCCTGGTAGACAGCAAAGAAACCGAACAGAATGAAAAAGACCCAGCTTATTTGGCTAAGATTTATTGGGATCAAGCTGAATTCTGTCTCCTCTTTTGTTTACTCACTTTATTTCCAAAAATAATCTTTGGGAAGCAGACCATGAGGGATGCAAGGTGCTGGAGGGCACCTGAAACCGAGGAAGAGGTGAGAGGGAGAGAAGGTGAGAGGCTGGGGCCTTTGCTGTCACCAATGCCAAAGACAGCAGCAGTAGACAGAAGGGCAAACAGCAGACAGTTCACTCTGGGTGTGTCACAGCTTTTTCTCAAATTTCTAGGGCATGAGGTCCTGGAAAGAGAGGAGAGAGGGAAGGAGGAGGGGGAGAAAGAGGGAGGGAGAGAGGGGAGGGGGAGAGAAGGAGAAAGAGAAAGGGAGGGGAGGGAGGGAAACAGGGTGGGGTGGAGGGAGGGAAAGAGAGGGGGATAGAGGCTATGTCCTCTGGGAACATGCGTTTTAGATAAGCGAAGACTATTATTCATGGAGTCTAGTATATATCTGGTCAACCCTGAGCCCCCTCAAATCTCTATAACATACAGCAGGGTGGGGAAGGCTAGAAATGCCCCTCTTCAGCTCCCAGCTGTGACCTCAGCATTATAACACGAGGAAGCCTGGGGCTGGGGAAATGGCTTGGTTGGTAAAGTGCTTGCCATACAAATGAGAGGACAGAGTCAGATCTCTGGTGTCCATTTGCAAAGGCGAGGAGTGGTGCTCTGCCTGTAACCCCAGTGTTGGGGAAGTGGAGACAGAGGATCTCTGAGCTCACTGGTCAGTCAGTCTAGCCCATCAGTGAGCGCCAGGTTCAGTGAGGGAACTCTCTCAAGAAATCAGGGTTGGCGATGATTGAAGAAGCCATCCACGCTTGACTTCTGGCCTCCACCCACTCGAAAATATACATACACGTGCAATGAACCCCCCATGTGAATATGCACACATATGCACATATGATAAAAAGGAAGCGAAGAAATCTGTAGACACCCGAATAGAGTCCTTTCCCAAGTTCATATTCACCGGAATCTCAGTAAAGGAAGGTTAGCGTTTGAATCTGACCAGCTCAGCGGCTTTCACGCTATCCTCTTGGTCCCCAGCAGGTGGCGCTGTTCTGAAGTAACCCTCAGTGGCAGATAGAGTTTGTTAGGGGCGGACTTTTGAAAGTTACATCCACCCTTGGTCCTGAAGAGTTCTCTGTCTTTCCTGGTTCACTGTAATGTGAACAGCAGCTCCTTCTCACACACACACTGCAGCCCTGCCTGCCTGCTGTGACGAGCTGAAATCCCTCTGAAGCCTTGAGCTAAAATAAAAGCCCCCTTTAAGTTGTTTCCAGCAGGTGTTTTGTCACAGTGGTGCAGAAGCAGCTACTACAGTAAATTCACCAGAAAATAGGGTGCTTGTAGTTACTACTAGGGTGAAGGTCTTGAGATAACATCATCTTAGATTTAGGATAGAACCCACCATGTCGCAGGATATTTGATCACATGATGAAAAACAAGATTGTATTAGTTACTGAAGAAAATCTTGTTGTGGTGTGGCTCAGCCCTAGCACACACCTTTAATCCAAGAGCTATATAAAGTCAACCATAGGTTGAGAGACTGAGCAAGCAAACAAGACGACAGGGAGTGAACATAAGTGAGCAGAAAGGAAGGTCTTTGAAAGGAAAGATATTTAAACAGCCGGAGAAAGGAAAGATATCTAAACAGCCGGAGAAGACGGGGCCGTTTCCTTCTGGGATGCTGGGCGCCTCCTTTGCCTTTCTGGGCTAGCGGGAGTTCACCACAGTGTCTGGCTCCTGGATCTTTATTGATAAAATCAAATGACTGGGGTTTTTGTTCATAAAACACCACCACCATAAATCCAAAGATAAGTATGAGGGCTAACTGCTGTTTTGAGTCAGGGTCTCTCTGCCTGTCCAGACCAGGCTTGTCTTGATCTCACAGATCTGCTTGCTACTTCCGCCTGAGTGCTGGGATTAGAGGTGAGCACCACCATGCCCAGTGATGCTCAGCATCGATCATCAGCTTGATAGGAACTGGAGTCACCTAGGAGACAGGCCTCTGGGGAGGTCACTTAGGGAATTTTAGACTGAGAAAAGTATGGAAGGAAGACACACCCTCACCCTGAGCAGCTTCACACTGCAGGCTGCCATCCCAGACTGAATAAAGAGAAGAAAGCCTGCTGCTCTTTGTTTTCTGGTTGTGGTTGCAATGTAACCAGCAGCTTCATGCCTCTGCAACCAAGAGGAACCATAAGCTGAGACGGACCCTTCCTTCCTCACATCCCCTCGTCAGGTGTCCTGTCACAGCTAAAAGGAGAGAAACTGATGGGCTTGCTTAAAAGAGCCCAACACAGAGAAACACAGGTGAGAGGCAGAAGCCACACATACATACACACACACACACACACACACACACACACACACACACACACACACACACATTTGCACATCACAGAACCAGTCCCAAGAGTTTTCTGTCACTACCAGAAGTTCATAGAGTGTCATGAAGCTAGCTGCCCCATAGAATCAGGGAATCGACCCTGGCGATACTTTTATCTCAGACTTCTGGCTCTCAGAGCAGTGAGAAACTTTGCCTCCCTTTGTGGGAACTTGTGACAGTCCAGGAACAAAATCCTCTGCTCCAGAGAATCACACCATAGTCACTGAAAGGGTTGACGCCAGCATTTGATGCTTACCAAAGCACTGGTTTTTCTTCTATTCTAGATGGTTTACTAGGTTACATACAGTATGTGGTGGTTGGCTTTAGTTTTCAACTTAGCACAACTTAGAGTCACCTGGAGAGGGAGCCTCAATGAAGTGTTGTCCAGATAAGGTTGGCCTCTGAGTATGTCTGTGGGAGATTGTCTTGATTATGTTAATTGATGTGAAAAGACCCATCCCACTGTGGACGGCACCATCCCCTAGTTTTGGGTCCTAAACTGTGTAAGAGTAGAGAACACTGGCTGAATCTCCACTGATGGATTTCCCAGATCAGATCTGGCCTGAGGACAGATCTGTGGGGGATGGTCTTGGTTGTTAATCGATGGAGGAGGACCCAACACACACTAAGTGGCACCGTTTTTAAGTATGTGGTTTTGGGGTCTATACGAAAGCTAGCTAACCATGAGCCCAAGGAAGCCAGCAAGCAGTATCCTCCATGACTGGCTGGAGCTCCTGCCCTGACTTCTCCAAGTGATGGACTATGACCTAGAAGAATGAGCCAAATAAACCTTTGCTGCCTTAAGTTGGTTTGGTCAGAGTGTTTTATCCCCGAAACAGAATGGGAATTGAGTGCTACTTCTTGCCTCCTCTGGTTTCGAGGAGCTTCCAGAATCTTCACTGCTCTGTGACATGTGGTTGAATATCTTTATTTTCTACTTTTGCCTCTGAACTCACTTTGTTGTCTGGCTAGTTCATGATGTCTCATCTTTGGAGTCTCTACTACCATGCTCAGCGGTAGATCATTTGCCCAGGAACTCTCAGTGAGGGGCTCGGGGTGTGGCTCAGAGGTAGAGCCCCTGCCTAGAATCCCCCAGTGAGGGGCTGGGGTGTGGCTCAGTGGTAGAGCCCCTGCCTAGAATCCCCCAGTGAGGGGTTGGGGTGTGGCTCAGAGGTAGAGCCCCTGCCTAGAATCCCCAAGTGAGGGGCTGGGGCGTGGCTCAGTGGTAGAGCCTCTGCCTAGAATCCCCCAGTGAGGGGTTAGGGTGTGGTTCAGTGTTGGAATACTTGCTTGGGAGGTTAGAAATACTGGTTTCCATCTTCAATATTGAAGACTGGCAGGTAGGCAGCCAGCCAGCCAGCCAGACAGACAGAAAGACAGGAGAAAGGGAAGAGAGGAGGGAAGGTAAAAGTAATGAAAAGGAAGAAAGAGAAGGAAGGAAGAAGGGAAGGAGGAAGGGACAGCTGTTACTTTGGCTATTGTGTATAGAAAGTTCTAGAAAGATGAGGGAGTAGGAGACCAGATAAGGATGTTGGCATCTCATTTGACATGATGTGTCTAGGCTGAGGCACACAGTGGGTTAAGGGAAAATTGTCCCAAATCCATATATTGAAACCCTGCCTTCCACTGCTTTGTCATGCAGCCAGCCATATTTGGAAAGTGAACCTTGGAAGATGAAGTTAAGGTTAAACGAAGGTATTGAGGTGGACCTGCATCCTATCTGAATGCATGCACTTTTACAGAGATGGTGAAGTGGAGGGGCGACAAGAGCATAGACATGAAAGAGAGGCGACCACAGGGGCATGCTCGGAGAAGACAGCATCTGTGAGGCCCCAGGAGCTGCCTGTGTGCTCCAACCTCACGCCTTCAGCTTCTCAGATTGTGAGAAAACAGGGTTGTCATATTACATCACCCTGCTGGTGCATTTTGTTCAGCCGCTGAGCCGTCTAATACACATACTTTTGTTACAAGAACTGAGCTAATACATACTGTTTTGTTACAACACTCAGCTGACCAAGGCACACCTTCTTACAGCAACTGAACTAACACACATCCTTTTGTTATAACAGATGTGCTAACACACACTCTTCTTGTTACAGCAGTTAAACTAGCTAATACACACCCCTTTATAGTTTAGCAACTGAACTAATGTGTATCCTTTGTTGTTATAGCAACTGAGCTGACTTACTTAAACTGCTTGTTCAAACTGTCCGGTGGCCTGTTTTCTCTTTCTGTGTCACTCCTGGTGTCTCCTCTCTGGAATCTTCATTTTCCGTGGCTCTAATGGCTGCGTTTCCCACGGACCACCAGCAGACACATTCTGTCTTATGGAAGCCCATTGGAATTGTGTCCTTTGCTGCTGCGTCTCAGGATTTCTCCTCAAAGACAGCTAGAGAACTTACTCAGACATTTCAAACTGAGCCTTCACTGCCCCCATGCTTACAGCAATTCCCAAGCAAATGAAAGTCACTTGTACATTATGGAGTTGGACCAAATTAGCATTTAGCAAAGACAGGGGTTTCTTCCTTTTTTTTCCCCCTTTCTCTCTTCAAATCATATAACTCTAAATTACCTTCAATTTCCTAAATGGAATTTGGCTCGTGATTCACTCTGGTATGGAGTAGTCTGTAATGAGATTATATTATGTTTGGGGGAAAACATTCAAATGACCAAGATAATTAATTTTGCACAGCAGCCAACATCTATTGAGATCCCGAGTTGTAACTCCAAGCCCCAGACCTCTGGAGCCCCTGGGGGTGGCGATATTTCTTTCACAACATAACAGCAGTGACAGTTCTGTGGATCCAAGAAAACCAAAGGTGCAAGACTGGGGATGTTGGGGTCTTTTTTTTTTGTTCTGAACATCGCCATGTTTCTCAGATGCTGTCATTTGTGGAAGAAGCTCTTCTGGGATTGGAAAGATAAAACACAGCTGTGGAGATGGCTCAGTGGATAAATCATTTGCTGCTTAATTGTGGAGACCAGAGTTCAAATCCCTCAGAAGCCACATAAAGCCTGATGGGGAAATATCTGTCTGTCTATCTGTCTGTCTGTCATCTACCTACCTCTCTATCTGTCTATCTATCTATCTATCTATCTATCTATCTATCTATCTATCTATCTATCTATTCCCAGCGTTTCTGTGGTGATGTGGGAGGCAGAGAGGAGGATCCCTAGATTCCCCTGGGTTAGCTAGCTTGGCAGACACAGCAGTAAAGAACAGAAGAGGGACCCTGTCTCAAATGTGGTAGAAGGCAAGGGTTAACACCCGAGGTTGTCCTCCAATCTCCACACACATGCTGTGTTATGCATGCACCTGCAAACACACATGCAAAACAACCAAACAACCAAAAAGAAAAAGAAAAAGCATTGTCCTGAGAGGCTTGGGAACCCTTTGAGAATTCTTAGGATTGAAAACGATGGTGCTGTCTCTGGGCTTAGCAGTGTGTGTGTGTGTGTGTGTGTGTGTGTGTGTGTGTGTGTGCACATGAGTATGTGTGTGTGCTCATGAGTGGGTGCACACATGTTGAGTGTGTATGCACATGGGTGCATGCATATGCATCTGTTTTTAAAGGAAGACTGAGATCAAACTCATCTGCACCTTTATTTGTGCTCTTTGAACATCTGCAAAGGATTTGACCAGAAAAATTTTCTGGTTCTGATTCCTTGTTAAAATCAGAACCAGCCCAGAAAAAGCTCAGAAAAAACCAGGAGGACCTGGCAGGCTGCCCACATCCTCACACATCTCCTGGCTCTACCTGCTTCTAATATGATCCAGGAATGTGTGTTAGCTGCTTCTAATATGATCCAGGAATGTGTGTTAGCTTGAGAACCAAAGATCCTACATTTCCATTTAAGATCTGCTTCTGAGAGTGCAGCTGTTTTTTAAATCCCCGTATTCACACTTACTGTACCTGGATATCCTTGTCAGTGCTATTCACAGTGTTCAAAAGGACCAGCATGTCCACCAAACGGAAGTGTGGATGGGTACAATCTAGTACTAGTAATATTTAGTAATATCATTGCACACAATGAAAATATTACTAAGCTATGAGAAAGAATGACAGCTCTGAGACACACTTCAAGGTGGACAGGTTGGCTTTGAAGACAGGATTGTCAGAAGAAAGCCCGATGGCCCTGGGGTGTTCCACACGGACACTTCCACGCTGAAGTTTTGGTTTGTAAACACAAGTGACTACGGGGAGTTTAATGGGCTCTTAGCGGTGTCTTTAAACATGACCTTTCTTTTGTGAGAGACAGACTCTAGCATAGCGCCACCCACCCTGTGAGCCATGACACCTGATAACCCTAATCTTAGCCACTCTCCCACTCTGAGTCCTGAGATACCACACAGTGATGGAACCATGTGGGTAAGACCCAAGCCACATGAGGAGCAGCTCGGGACATGCCAACCCAGTGGAACTTCCAAATAAATACTTTCTTCACTGATACATGTGTCGTAGAGATCCATCTGGCACATCTCACAGACCCCTGAACTATCTCTGAAGAGATGATCGCTGTCCTTGATTGTCCATTTCATAGCTGTGGGGGCTCAGGACAGCTCTGACCACACCCTTGGCTTGCAGTCATCCTCCGCCATCCCCCACACAGTCTCATCTTACACAGCTGTGCTGCACTCATGCCTTGGCCCTGTTGGCACCTGGGTCTGTAGCCTGGCACATAGGGAGGGTCTCTGTGATGGTCCAAATTGACCGTCAACTTGAGAGGATCTAGAATCTAGGAGACACTCCTCTGGGCATCTCTGAGAGGAAGATGCTAGAGACGCTAGATTGACTCAGAGTGTGGGGAGCAGCATCCGGTGGACTGAGTCCTGGCTGAATAAGAAGGCAAGCTGAACACCAGCGTTCATGACTCTCTGCTTCCTGACTGCAGACTCCGTGCGACCAGCTGCCTCAAGCTTCCCACCACCATGCCTGCCGTCAAGGGCTGTGCCCTCAAATCACGAAATAAAGCAAGGCCACTACCCTTCAGTAAGTTGCTTTTGTTGGGTACTTTCTGTCACAGCAGTGAAAACTATCTGATACCATCTCCAAATTCTCCTCCATGTCTGGTACGTTTGAAATCTCCACTGCCCAAGCTGAGTCTACTGGGGGTTCATGACCCGGAGCTTTGAGATGCCTGTCTGCATTCTCTACAGACAGGGAGTCAACAGAAGAAGTGTATGTGTGGGCATGTACACACGTGTGTGTAGATAGATTTGCAAGTGTGCATATAGCTATATGTATGTGACACCCACACATGCATACACACAGGTCTATATTAAGAAACTGAGACTGGCATACCTCTGATCTGCAGGCCTGATGGGTGAGCTGGAAGCGCTGGGAAGGTCGATGTTTTGACCACTAAGAGCATCCTTGGCAGAGCTCCCTTTGCCTTAGAGAGGTCAGGGCTTTTGTACTAAAAGACCTTAAGCACACGGGGGAGGGGTAGCAGTGGGGGGGGGCACAAGATGGAACCGTAATGAAGATATATTGTCTGTAAAATCTGTTGACTTATGGAGCCTGGGAGATTGAAGTGCTGGCTGCCCAAGCCTGAGGACCTGGGTTCAATACCTAAGCACCCACAAAAAGAGCCAGAAAGAGAAGTGCACACCTGTAATCCTAGAGCTGGAGAGGCAAGGTCAGGAGAAGCCCTGGCTAGTCAGTCTACCGAAATTGGCAAGCTCCAGGTTCAACGTGAGGCCCTTTATCAAAAACATAAGCTGAAGGGCCTGAGAGATGGCTCAATGGGTGAAAGCACCTGCTATCAGGCCTGCCCAGGACCCCCCAGTGAGGGGCTGGGGGTGAGGCTCAGTGGCAGAGCCCCTGCCTAGGACCCCCCAGTGAGGGGCTGGGGTGAGGCTCAGTGGCAGAGCCCCTGCCTAGAACCCCCCAGTGAGGGGTTGGGGGCGTAGCTCAGCGGTAGAGCCCCTGCCTAGAATCCCCCAGTGAGGGGCAGGGGTGTGGCTCAGTGGTAGAGCCCCTGCCTAGAATCCCCCAGTGAGGGGCTGGAGTGTGGCTCAGTGGTAGAGCCCCTGCCTAGAATCCCCCAGTGAGGGGTTGGGGTGTGACTCAGTGATAGAGCCCCTGCCTAGAATCCACCAGTGAGGGGCTGGGGTGTGCACACCTTAGCATGCCTAAGACCATTTGTTTAACACCCAAGCCTAGAAAACAGAAAGATGCACACATTATCAATTCCCCACACAGTCATTCTGAGCCTCCCCACAATGAAAAGGTGTACACAGCAGGGAGCACCATATGTGGCCTGGAGTACCAGGTGTGGCCGAGAGCACTGTGCCAGCTAAGTGCTGACTTCACAGACACACACGAAGGTGTGTTGGTGTTTGCTGATGAATGTGTAAAATCAATAAAGGCAAGTTAATTAAAAAGGAACAAGCTGTTGCCTGGGGCAGCAAAACTCAAATGTTTATGTGTCTGAGAGTGAAGGTGCAAAGTGAATCCTGGGCTGTTCTCTGTGCTTCTTCTGGGCTGTTGTACCAAGGCAGATAAAGAGCATGAGGCTGAAGAGCATGTGGCTCCAGACCAATGGTTCTCAACCTGTGGGTCATGACCTCCGCAGGGATGGCACATCAGACGTCCTGCATATCAGATATTTACATTATGATTCATAACAGTAGGAAAGTTACAGTTATGAAGTAGCAATGAAATAATGTTATGGTTTGGGGTGACCACAGTATGAGGAGCTGTATTAAAGGTTTGCAGCATAGGAAGGTTGAGAACCACTGCTCTCGACAGCGATGTGTGTGTTAGGCACACATGGGTAAAGCTGGCCCTGAATTTGGGACTGGTTACAGTTTAAACATGAAATGTCTCTGTCTCAGGGTTTTCCTGCTGTGAACAGAACGCCATGACCAAGGCATCTCTTATAAGGACAACATTTAATTGGGGCTGACTTACAGGTTCAGAGGTTATCATCAAGGTGGGAACATGGCAGCATCCAGGCAGGCATGGTGCAGGAGGAGCTGAGATTTCTACATCTTCACCTGAAGGCCTCTGGGAGAAGACTGGCTCCCAGGCAGCTAGGATGAGGGTTTTAAAGCCCACACCTGCAGGGGCAATAACTACTCCAACAAGGCCATACCTCCAAATAGTGCCATTTTGGGGCCAGATATATTCAAACCACCACAGTCTCTGTGTTAATTACTGTTGTTGCTGTTGTGACTAAATGCCTGAGAGAAGCGATTTAAGGAGGAGGGGTTTATTTTACCTCACAGTTCAAGGGCACACAACCTGTCCTAGTTGCAAAGAAGCAAGAATCTGAGGCTGCTGGCCACATGGATCCACAGTGAGGAAGGAGAGAGAGAGAGAGAGAGAGAGAGAGAGAGAGAGAGAGAGAGAGAGAGAGAGAGAGAGAGAGAGAGAGAGAGAGAGAGAGAGATGTTGGTGCTCAGCTCCCGTGCTCCCTTCACTCAGTCTAGCACCCCAGTCATAGAATGGTTCTGTCCACAGGTAGGCTGGGTCCTTTTTACCTCAGTTAACCTCATCTAGATGTTTCCTAGTGGGCGTCTCAGAGACTGTTTCCAAGATCTGAAGTCTCATCATGTTGACCAGATTACCCATCACAGTTCCTGAC
The DNA here is from genome assembly GCF_900095145.1 of Mus pahari. Taxonomy (NCBI): domain Eukaryota; kingdom Metazoa; phylum Chordata; class Mammalia; order Rodentia; family Muridae; genus Mus; species Mus pahari. The sequence continues at coordinate 31,132,056 of NC_034612.1, forward strand.
AGACTCAAGTGTTTGAACACTTGGCCCCCCTTGGGTGAAACCTTGTAGATATAGGTCCTAGCTGGTGGTTTTAGGACACTGGTGTGGGCCTTTGTAGCCATGCTGGATGTTCTTATGACAACTTGACACAAGGTGGAGTTATCTGAAAGGCGGGACCCTCAATGGAGAAAATGGCTCCATGAGATCCAGCTCTAAGGCATTTTTTAAATTAGTGATTGATGGGGGAAGGCCCAGCCCACTGTGGGTGGGGTCATTTTGGGCTGGTGGTCCTGTGTTCTGTAAGAAAACAGTCTGAGCAAGCCATGATGAGCAAGCCAGTGAGCAGCACCCCTCCATGGCCTCTGCATCAGCTCCTGCCTGCAGGTTCCCTGCTTGAGTTCCTGTCCTGACTTCCTTCAGCGATGAACATGGAATGCTCAATGATGAATCTGGAAGGATACGCCAAAGAGAACCTCTCCTCCCCAACTTGGCTTTTGGTCATGGTACTTCATTGCAGCACTGGAAACCCTACCTAAGATGGTAGCGTATGCTGACCTCTGGTTTCAGTCTTGCTTCCTAGCTTACATGGTGTGAAGAGTCCCAGAAACTCATTCCCACTGCCACACAACTTCTCTGCAACGACAAGCACAAACTCCTCTAAAACCAGGAGCCAAAACTAACCTCTCCTCTCTTTGATTTCATTGGGTATTTGGTTGCAGCAAACTTAGCCTTGCTGGTTTGGAAAACCCCACAGACTCCGAGCCATTGGATAAGCCAGGAATCACGGTTACATTTTTGCTCTTCAAACCAGAGCAAGCGCAATGCCTGGAGTTTACCCAAAGTGTCTAGTATCGTACATAATGCCAGGAAACAAACTACTGCTATTTATGTGTTTGGGTACCTCCCGATCTTAGAACCTCAACATTTTGGTTGAGCTCACCTCTGTTGTGGGTGAGCTGCTGGTAGCTACAGTCTCCAGGGTGTTACATGCTCCAGCAACAGTTGGGCTTGTTACCATGGAGACAGTAACATTGCAAGACAGACAACACGTGCATACACTCTTGAAGCCTGACCTCCTGACTGGCTTGTGTTCATTTTTGCTGCATCTCATATGCTACTGTGATTCATATGGTTAGACTGGATTCGATGCATACAGACTGCTTGCACCTGCTGGTGGAATGCTGCCAGGTCCCCAGGCAAAGGGGGTGGATTCTAGGAGGTCTCGTGGAGAAATGGGAACATTTGGCTAGCAATCAAGAAGAAAGCTAAAATTTTCATTTTGAATATAAAGTTTGACTTTAAAAATTAAATCATTTGGGCCAGGTGGTGGTGGCACACACCTTTAATCCCAGGAGTCAGGAGACAGAAGCAGGTAGATCTCTGGGTTCGAGGCCAGCCTGGTCTACAGAGTCAGTTCCAGAACAGCCAAGGCTACAAAGAAAAACACCGTCTCAAAAAACAAAAACAAAAACAAAAACAACCAAAAACAAAAACACAAAAAACAAAACAAAAAACAATTAAAAAAATCATTTAGAATTCAGTTATCCACCAATGACCTTTGGGGACTGAGGAAATGGCTCCTGAGTAAAGTGCCTACTTCACAAACATGAAGATCTGAGTTTGAGTCCCAGAACCCACACAAAAAAGCCAGGCGTGGTGGTATATGCTTGTAATCTCAACACTGGAGAACGGAGGCAGGAGGACCCCTGGGGTTTTCTGGCCAGCCTAGCCTCATTGGAGAATTCCAGGCCACTGAGAGACCCCGGCTCAAAAGATTGATGATGTCTGAGGAATAACAACCAAGATTATCCTCTGGCCCCATATACACAAGTGCACACAGGCACTAGTGTGCAAGCAGGTTTCTGACATGGTCAAGGGGTCTCTCACACACAGCCACTCCTGGCTGGGAGAGAGGAGTTTGGAGGTGGCGAGCAGAAATGCTCTGGATTAGCGAGGAGTCCCTACCCAGCAGTCACTAATGGAAAGCAGGAAGGGACAGACAGACAGGATTGAGCTACAAAATTACTAGTGACTTGTTTCAAGGCTTTCTGGTATCCCAGGAAATCTATAAGAAGAGGGAGATTAACCCCTAGATAAGGCCCAAGAAAAAGTCTAGGTCAACTGTTTGAGTTGGTTCAGTCAGGTGCAGACTTGCCACTTTGTAACCAGCCTGGCAGAAATGAAGGCATTCTAAAGAGACACCTATCAGGCTATTGAAACAATGGGCCCCAGAGAAATGGCGATTTCCCTAGAAATCTCATGCTGGGAGAAGGGCAAGGCCCCCTGGGATGGGGAACTTGTTTCCAAGGAGGTTTTATGCAGTTCCATCAGCTGGTCAGACTTCTTAAACCATGAGGCTGAAGCCCAGACAAGGATCAATGGTGGGCGGGACCACACCTTGACTGACTGGGACTACTTTGATATGCATATCCTTGACCTCTATTTAAACTCTGATCTTGTTTTTAGGGCCCTAAAGACAGATTGGGAGGTTCCGAAAAATCTCCTTGACCCTCTTCTCAATGGGCCCCCATTCAATAAATTAATACATCCCCTAGTTCTGCTTCTCGTTATTAATTTGGCTCTTTTATTGGCTTATTGAGAATAGGTGGCACAAGTTCTTATGCCTCAAATGTAATAATTTCTCAGAAGTTATAACCCCTCAAGCCTGGCATGGGGTTATGCTTCAGTGGTAGAGCCCCTGCCTAGAATCCCCCAGTGAGGGGCTGGGGTGTGGCTCAGTGGTAGAGGCCCTGCCTAGAATCCCCCAGTGAGGGGCTGGGGTGTGGCTCAGTGGTAGAGCCCCTGCCTAGAATCCCCCAGTGAGGGGCTGGGGCATGGCTCAGTGGTAGAGCCCCTGCCTAGAATCCCCCAGTGAGGGGCTGGGGCATGGCTCAGTGGTAGAGCCCCTGCCTAGAATCCCCCAGTGGGGGGCTGGGGCATGGCTCAGTGGTAGAGCCCCTGCCTAGAATCCCCCAGTGGGGGGCTGGGGCATGGCTCAGTGGTAGAGCACCTGCCTAGCATGTACAGGGTATCAGGTAACAGCCTCAGCACCTCAAAGAGAAATAGAATAAGTCACAAAACAAATCCTTGACTGACCTTCATCCTAAAGAGAAGGTCCTGGCTCTTGTGTTTGACTCCTGTGCCAGTTCTCAAGGCAGCCCCTCCCTGTGAGTTCTCCTGTGGACTCTGTTGGATTGGAAGCTTCCAGAAGGCAGGGATCCTGCAAGGTCTATCTTCCCAGCACTGATGAGACCCCTAGAAGTTTCTGTTGATGTACTCCCCTGCTTCCTTCCTCAGAGCACAGAGCCTGATTGCTTTCAGGGAAATAAATGGAGAATAACCTTGTTGAGCCAAGTACAGAGTTCTTCCTTGACAGCCCTATTCCTTTTGGACAGCCTTGAAAAGAGCCAGAGATTTCTTTACAAGGAAATAGAAAGGTTCGCATTTCTAATGGGCGCAGAGCCATCCTGTGAACCCAGCCTTCCCTTGTCTGCCAGGGCGTGAGTGAGGCAGATGGCAGAGCTATGATGGTCTTTGGAGGCTGAAACAAATACTACTTCTAAGGTCCTCCATCCAAGGGACTCTTACTGGGGGAGCCCCAAGCTAGCAATGCTTTGGTATAGAGCTTTCATTGAGTCCAGTTTCATCTTGCGTGATGTCTCTCAACGGCTCTGAAATATGTGAGCAAGTTTCTTGAACAATGGTGATTCAGTTGTGATTGCCACTCACGGGTAGAACACAGCAAATAAAGATAAATAAGCTTCATGCTTATTCTCAGGCAGGCTGCAATATGAGCAAAGTTAACTTTGGTAAGTAACAGCCTTTTGACAAAGATGGGGAACTGCCCTGGACCCTGAACATGAACTCAGAGGCTAAAAAGAACCAGCTGGCAAGAAGAGAGTGGAAATTTAGTTGACAGTGGTGCTGTGGGGGAGGGGGGAGGGATGTGGAGGCGGGGAGCAGAGCGCTCTCCCAGGAGTACAATACAATAAGAGAATGTATTCTTTTTTTTCTCCAGCATCTTTCAGAGACGTTTAACAAAATGCCTCAAGGCTAATTACAGACTTCCTATGCAAATACAAGCAGAAGTTTGTAATTTATTAAATGGCTGAAGTTAGAAGACTTGTAAGGATCACTGCAGAGATGGGCAGCTGGATCAGTCAGTGGAGAATCGAAGGCACCGTGAATGAGGAACAGAGTGGTCTCCTGGAGAGATAGCGTACCAGAGGGGCCTGAGTGTTAGCGGGATGCTAAAGAGGCACACTCAGAAGCCTTAGAACCTGGATGCACATACCCCCACCAGGGGGAACTGATGCAAGCTGAGGAGGCTCGGGACCAGTTCTGTGTGGGGATGTATGGCAAGGTGGGACATTACTTGAAGAACATGTGATTTGAAGGGCCATGTGGACAAGAAGCCAAGAAAGTTGTTTGTGATGGTGGCAGAGGCCACCAGAACAGGTGTCTCAGAATGAGGGACATTGCCGGGGTCATGACCAAATCTAGTGCCAAATCAATCGATCGTATGGAAGTTTGCTGGCCGGTGTATGTCTGCTAGAGGCAGGAGGACCAGTCAGACTTGTAAAAGCCCATTCAGCAGGGGGCATTGGATTGATCATCTGCCCGTCCATCCATCCATCCATCCATCCATCCATCCATCCATCCATCCATCCATCCCTTCATTCATTTCAGTGAGCTAGGGCCCAGGCTGCTCTCAAACTCCTTATGTAGTCAAAGAAGACCTTCTTTCTTCTAAGTGCTGAGATTACAGGCCTGCAGGGCTGGTCCAGTTAATGCTGGTGCTGGGTATTAAACCCAGGGCTTCCCTCCCTCCCTCCCTTCATCTTTCTTCCTTCCCTCTCTCCCTCCCTCCTTCGCTTCCCTCCCTCTCCCTTCCTCCCTCCCTCCCTCCCTCCCTCCCTCCCTCCCTCTTCCTCCCTCTCCCTCCCTTTCCCTCCCTTCCCTCCCTCCCTTCCCTCCCTCTCTCCCTCCCTCCCTTCCCTCCTTCCCTCCCACCTTTGGGAGGGAGAATGGGATGACCACCTTTACACCTTCTAACTCTTTGCAGCCTGTTTCTTTCGAAACAGCTGAGGACCAAGCAGGAAGCACTGAGCATCAAGGTCGGGCTGGGATAATAGCCACAAGGTGACTCTTCACTTTGGCAAAGAGAATTACGACCTCCTTTTCCATTCGCCCTCCCCTGATGGCCAGAGAAGATGGAGATAATATTTACTATTTTGTCCTCACACACTGCGCAGAGGCAGCAACCATATATTTGAGAAGCAGGGACCTACTATCTTGAGATGGAGAGTCGGGCCAGAATACAGGTGGACTTCGGTATTACTAATTCATTTAAGCATGACACTCAGCAGGACTTTCTTCCAAGGAAGTCAATGTCACACCTGTATCCTGTCCTGGGCAAGAAACAATGCCACTGTGAATAAGAGTAAGCTTTAGTTATGGTGTGTGTGTGAGTGTGAATGCGTGTGAGTGTATGAATGTGTGAGTGTGTGTGTGAATGTGTGTGAGTGTCTGTGTAATTCTTTGGCAGCCATATGCCATGGTAGGTTTTTTAAAAGTTTTATTTATTTATTTGGCTGTGTGGTATATGTGTTTGTGTGAATGTGGAGACTAGAGGTCAACCTTGGGTGTCTCTCTTGATTGTTTCCATTTTACTTTTTGAGACAAGGTCTTTCTCTAAAACCTGGAATTTGGCTGGAGATCCAGCTGTCTCCGCATCCTCTGCTGGAACTGCCGTCACGTGCCATCGTGCCTGGCTGTTCCCATGGGCGCTGAGAATCCAGACTCTGCTCTTCACGCATGTTCATGCATGTTCATGCATGTGTGGCAAATCCTTCACCCACTGAGCCACCGCCGATTTCTACCTCGTTTGCTTGAAACAGGATCTCTCACTGAATCTGGAACTCACTAAACAGGCTAAGATAGCTAGCCAGTCTGAGGGATCCTTGACTCTCCAGCTCTGGGATTACAAGCATGGACTACCATGCTCATTTGTTTTTATCTGCATAGTTGCTGGGGTGGACTTTGCTGTCTGGGCCATCTTTCCCAGTTCAGTTATGACGCTTTTGCAAGCAGAAGCAGACGTGCCAGTGTTCTAAGGGCCTGGGTTCTACTTTGGGCAAATTTAGTCCTCAGAGCCAGCTCTGTCCCGAGGCTGCAGAGCCAGCAGGATGTCCCAAGGAGGTGTGTGTGTGTGTGCCCTCTTTTCCATTCGGCAGACTTAGAGACTGTCATTTTGCATTTTTGCACTCTGGGAGCCTCCTCTACTCCTCAGTAGCTTGGGTTATTTCCTGAGAAAAGTCCTGACAAGGGCTGGGTAAATTCTTCCTACCTGCGCTGCATCTCCTGTAGGAGCGTTGCTCTGCGACTAGGTTGATACCTCCTAGACTGTCCACTGCATATATCGCTATTCCCACTCACCTTGAAGAAGGGCAGCTCAGACCCCGCTCCTCATCCCCAAATCCTCCCAACCAATGCAAGGCATCCTCCCACCCTGGCAATGTGTCCCAGAACAGGTGCAGACTCTGAGTAACTGCATTTTGCCAAGAACTCTGAAAACCTGTATCCCACTTACTGGCAGTGATAGATGAGCCTCGCTGCCGGGGGACGAAGCCCTGGTCACGGACCACTGATGTGTTAGGAGAGAATTCACAGTGTAACATTTACTTTCCAGCAACAGGGCTGGGAACAGAAGGCCACAGGAGCCGAGGGGAGGTCCACCTCCCCAGCAGGTGACTTTTGGCTCAGTCTGCTATTTAGGGCTTGGATACAATGAAAATACTAAAGGTCTCTGGATTCGGGGATGCCTGTCTCGGGTCCCAAGTCATGCCCAGGGTCAGGACCAACAGTGGGATTTTACATTGATGCAGTTGGTCTTGCAGACACTGGCAGAGATGCATTCTCTTCTCCAGTGGCTGAGGGCGTCTTTGTGGTGGGGCAGTAACAAATGGCACTGACAGATGCAAACCTGGATGTTGTCGAGGGTGGATGGGAAACAGAGGCTGCTTGAGAGACTCCCTTCCCTAGGTCTCTCATCCCCATCCCACTGTGGGGACTTGGGACAGAAGGGTGGAAAGGGAGCAGATTCTTAGCCTCGGCTTTCCAGGTCTGTGAGATGGGGTGGTGGCCAGGCACTCCCACCTGAGTTGTGGGAGTGTCCAACATGTAGCTATTGTAAAACGACGTTACCTCTGTGGTATTCATGGGTGAGTTACAAAGGAGGGTGGGCAGGGGTGGGAGAAGATTCCGTGGTTAAAGCTCTGGTCACAAAAATGTACGGAACTGAGATCAGAGCCGGCACAAAGCTGAACATGTCCGTGGGGAGATGGGAGGCAGAGACAGGAGGACTCCTGGCTTGGCACACACGGCAGCAAACCAGAGACTCCGTTTCAAATGAAATGGGGGGCACAGAGGGGTCTCCACAGGGGTCACTCCTCCGCTTCTAATTAGACACGTGGTACCAAGATGAGAGCGCTGTTTTTGGAGGTGGTGGAAACTTTAAGAGGTGTGGGACCTGGCTAGAGGAGGTAGGGTAAGAGAGATGGGCCATTGAAGATCACACCCAGTCCCTGTTTCCTGTCTGTCTCTGGGCTTCCTGTCCGCCAAGAAGAAGTTCCTCTGTCACAAACTCCCAGCACCATCATGTTCTGCCCACATGCACAGGGGTAAGGAACTGTGGACTGAAAGTGGGAAAGTTGTTGTCTGAAAGGGATAATTCCTCTCTGGTCTTTGTCATGGCAGTGGTCCAACTCACTAATCCAGGAGATGGGGAGGTGTTTTAGGGATTAAAGTGCTTGCCTCCACTGGGTGTGGTGGCGCATGCCTTTAATATCAGCACTAAGGAGGCAGAGGCAGGCAGATTTCTGAGTTTGAGGCCAGCCTGGTCTACAAAGTGAGTTCCAGGACAGCCAGGGCTATACAGAGAAACCCTGTCTCG
>NC_034612.1:31140028-31152778 GCF_900095145.1 Mus pahari
AAAAAAAAAAAACAACTTGCCTCCCAAGTATGAGGACCTGGGTTTGAACCCTTGGAACTCAACCAAAGTTTATCTATTGCAGGAGAAGCCTCAGAATCACGCAGGCCAGCTAGCCTGGTGTACACAGCAGCAGATGACGGAGCAACCCGGCCTGGAACAAGGTGAAAAGTGATGATAGAAACACACATGCGAGTGCAAGTGCGTGCATGTGCGCACACACACATACACACACACGCACACACACACACACACACACGCACACACGCACACGCACACACACACACACACAGTAACTAATAGAGGGACATTTAAGGGCCAGCTTGCCGCCCCAGCTCCTGCCCTCCCTCACCCTGGCTCAGGACACATGTCAGGAATATAAACCTGAGGTGCAGTCCCGGCAGACAGCAGTGACACTCCACCTGTATGAGGAGATATCATTTCTCCCCCAGCAGAGGTGGCAGGGTCAGGCCCAGCACGGGAAAACACATCTGTTCTCATTCCACCAGGGGCTCATTTACTAAATCCTCCCAACCTGTGAGTTGTGGCCTCACCGGGAAAAATGGCTTCCTGGTGTCTTTCCAGACGCTCAGCTGTTTTACAGCAGGGCAGTCAATCTCTCAGAGCCTTCAAAGGACGGAAGCACATGGTGCTCTCGCTCGCTCTCCTTTTGTGTTTATGTTTTAGCAGCCGATGTGTGTGTGCCACAGGTTTCCCATGAAGTCCTCTTTTCTGGGCTTCTGCTAATCGATGAGTGGGCTAATTAGTTAACCTGATAAATATTTATGCGCAGTGTTATTACTTTCACATGACCATGCCGTGGTACCTGACAGAAACAACGGAAGAAAGGCTTGATTTATGTATGTGTGCTTCTGTTGGAGAAAAGAAAGACAGAGACAGACAGAGAGACAGAGACAGACAGAGAGACAGAGTGAGCACGTGTTGAGAGGCCAGAGGTTGACAACAGGAGTTTCTTTTTGTTGTTGTTTGTTTGTTTTTTGTTTTCCTGAGACAGGGTTTCTCTGTGTAGCCTTGGCTATCCTGAACTCACTTTGTAGTCCAGGTTGGCCTCAACCTTACAGAGTTCTGCCTGCCTCTGCCTCCCAGTGCTGGAATTAAAGACAAGTGCCACTGCCCCCAGCATCGGGTGTCTTTAAGAAGTATGTCTTATCTTCTGAGATCCTGGGGCTTGCTAGTTCAGCTAGACTTCCTGTCCAGGGAGCCCCAGGGAGTCGCTTAATTCTGCCTCCTCAGCTCTGGGGGTATAGCTGTGTGCCACCACACGAAGCTTTATATGGGTGCAAGGGATTGGAACTCAGGTCCCCACATTTGTGAAGCAAGTTCTTTACTAACTGAGCTGTCTCTGCGAACCCAGGAAAGGGTTAATTTGGCTTCCAGAGGGCTTCCAGTCCACCGTGCTAGCGAAGGCTTGGTAAGGGCAGCTTAGCCTGTGGTGGTGTGGGCATGAGGCAGAGACTCCCTTTGTCTGAGTGGACCAGGAAGTCGAGAGAGTGGGTGAGAAGCCCTCTGCTGGAGAGGATGCTGGTCTGAGTCACATCCACCCTCAGTGGCATCTGTCCAAACAGGGCACAGGGCATATATGCTGTCTCCAGCCTGAAGGCAGCCCTGGGTGCCCCTTATTTTCAGAGTCCCCTCTGGGTTGCCCCAGGGCTTTCTCTGGAGCTTCAGAGAAGCTCAATAACCTATTTATAATCCCGTGCCACCCCTCTCCTTTCCGTAGCAAGAGAGAGAGGAGGGGCCTGTTTTAGATGTAACCGTGTGCCCAATAATACTGAAATTCTAACCCCGCCCCCAGGGCCTGGAATGCAGCCTTATTGGGAAAGAGGTTCTCTGCTTATCACCAAACTAAGACAAGGTCCTTAGGCAGGCCCTGTGGTGGTTCATTTTAATTGTCAGTTTATGGGATTTAGAATCATGGGGTTGGGGGGAGTGGTAAGTGGGGAGGTCTGGGTGGGGGGTATGGGGGAGTGGGAACTTCTGGGCATGTTTAATAGGGAGTTTCTAGATTGAGTGAACTGAGGTAGGAAGACCCACCCTCACAGTGAGCGGGACCGCCCTAGGGGGCGGGTCCTGGACTGAGGCAAAAGGAGATGGCTGAGTCCGAGCATTCCTGTCTCCCTGTGCAATGTCAGTTGTTAATTGTCCAGCGGGTACAACCGCGGATCACCTGGGAGGAGCGGCTGGCTGAGGGACAACTACCCAGATTCGCTCAGCTAGCGCTCACAGTGGAGGGAGCTGGGCAGCAGGTGGGTCAGGTTTGTCTTGATTTGCCTTCACTCATGGGCAAAGCCCCAGTCCGAGTGGCCAGCAGCTGCCCTTGGTTTGGAGCCTGCATGTGTAAGGGTAGAGAGAGCCGTCTGACCACTAGGCACATCTTCAATAATTTCTCTCTCCTCCTGACCGGATGGGATGTGGCTAGCTGCTTTACACCCATCACTGTCTTCCTGATGAACTGTACCCTGGAATTGTGAGCTAAAATAAAGCTGCCTTCCCTAAATGCACAAGTCAAGGGTCATCAAAGATTGGTGTCAAGTGACAGAGATAGGAAGACACACCTCTTGCTTTCCTGTGCTCCGTAGGAACCAAGCTGAGACCCCTTGACCTTGGACTTCCCCTGCCTCCTCCCAACCCCCCCAACAGCATGACATTTTACTATTGAGCTACCTGGCTGGTGGTACTGTCTCATAGCAGGCCTGGCTAACTCAGGACTCAGCAGATGGGGTCATGTGATCTTTCCTCCACATCCGCATGTGCTGATGTGTGTGCAAGTGTGCATGCATGTTTGTGCACATGTGTGGAGGTTGTGAAGTGTCTTTCTGCATTGGTTGTGCTTCACCTTAGTTCTTAAGGCAGGGTCTTTTACTGAGCCTAGAGCTCATAGATTCAATCCAGTTGGCTGGCCAGTGAGCCCCAGGAGTCCACCTGTCCGTGCTGCAGTTAAAGATGAATGCTTGACACCTGGCTTTAAGTATATCTAATATTACTTATTCTTTGGGAGTTTCATGCACGTATACAACACATTTTGATCCTATCCACCCTCTAATTCCCTTTTCCAAGACCCTCTCTCCTGTCCTCCTCCCAACTTCATGTGTTCTTATCTTGTTACAACAGGCTGAATCCAGTTATGGCAGCTCCTACCTGTGTGTGTGTGTGTGTGTGTGTGTGTGTGTGTGTGTGGGCAGGAGCGGTTGCTAAGCCTTTGAAGATAACTGACTCCCTCCCCTTGCAGCCATCAGCTGCCAATCATGGATGAGGGTGGAGCCTGTGAGCTCCTCCCCAATCCATGCTGGAATGATGTCTGGCTTGTTGTGTGCGCAGGTAACCACAGCAGCTGTGGGTTCACGGGTACCAGGGTCATGTCCAGAAGCCAGTGTTTCACAGCTCTCCTCTCCATCTTCTGCCTGGCTTCCATGATGTTCCCCGAGCCATGCAGGAGGGTAGGATATAGATGCCCCATTTAGGGCTGAGCATGCAACAGACTTTTTTTTTTTTTTCTGAGCACTTTGAGGTGCACCGTGGGAGCTGAGGATCCAAACTCAGGTCCTCGTGCTTACACAGGAACTAAGCCATCTCTTCAGTCCTTAAAAGGACGAAGAAAAAAAAATCTGTTGCTGGGAAAGGAAGAGCCGTGATGTTTGCCCACTGCCAGCCCACAGACTTGATGCAGCTTCGGGCTCCACTTCCTGTGCTGAGGGGTGGAGTGTACAGCTTCTGTGAACAAAGGTAGGGTGTCGGATGGAGCCCCTAGCTGAGCAGTCGGGGAGAGCAGACGGGCAGCGCAGCGTTCAGGATGCAACTCTGCCCGCACTAGCCTGCTGGGCACGCTGGTCTCTCATGCTTGCTAAAGTCCCGTATCTCAGGGGGCAACTGACGGTCCTGACACGAGACAGGGCCGTGGGCGCCGAGTGGATGCATCTCCTATTTCAATCACGTTTAATGTGTGCAAAAGAGGGAAACTTCTAGAAGGAATCATAAAAACCTGAAACCTTTTGGAACCAGGTGTCTAAGAAGACTTCAGTTTCAGGGGCAGATGCCTATGTGAATGTGTGTCACCATTATTAAAGTCACAATGGCTCCCTCTTGGAAGAATTTGGAATGTCACTAGAACATTATAAAGACAAAAGCCAACAAAAGAAAAAGCCAGGCACTACAGCATGTGCCTGTAATCCCCGCACACTGGAGGCCAAGGCGAAAAGATTGAGAATTTGAGGCTAGCCTGGGCTACGTAGGAAGACTGTCTCGAGAAGAAAAGGGGACAAAACAAAGCAGGAAGCACAGCCAGCTGTTATCTTCGGCCCTGAATAAGGCTTAAAAATGATGATTAACATAATCACAAAAGTATGATTTAATCCGTGCAAGGTTATAAATATTAATTGGGAAAAGACGTTATATTGGGAACATTATTATACACTATGATGTTAATTTTATGAAACTCAGTCCGCGCAGCACGCACACTTTTCTTCTCTTTACTTTTCTCCTCAGCTTTTGCTGGCAGTCTCGGTCTTACTGTGTGGATAAACACTTCCTGTTTCAGCAGCTACCTCTGCCTGGGGTCGGGGGTGGGATCCTGATACCACAGGACCTTGTGATTTCCCACAGATAAGAGTCGGAGGCTGCAGAAGCAGGATAAGGGGTTGAGCCTGTAAGCTAGTTGCTTTCTGTGATAATTGTGACTGTGTGTGTGTGTGTGTATGTGCAAGTGTGTGTGTGTGCATGTGTGTATGTACATGTGTGTGTGCGAGTGTGTGCATGTCTGTGCGTGTGTGCACGAATGTACGTATGTGCTCCAGTGCATGTGTTCTTGTGCATGTGTGTATGTGTGTGCAAGCATGTGTGTGTGTGTGTGTGTGTGTGTGTGTGTGGAGGGCAGAGGGCAACCTTAGGAGGCAGTCCTTAGTGCCTGTCCACCTTAACTATTAAGACAAAGTCTTTCACTCCCTAGAACTGCCTGTGTAGGCTAGGCCAACCACCAGCAAGCCTAGGCATCCACCAAGCATCTCCACCCACCCCAGCACTGAGCTACATGCGGGTGACACCAGGCCCGGCCTTTTCTACATGGGCGTTGAGTGTCTGAACTCAGGTACTAATGTAATATGTTGGCCTATGCTGGCTAATTTGGGGCCCTCAAGACTGGGACACCAGAGATGAGAGTCTGAGAGAGTCCACAAGTAAGATACTGAGTGACCCTGCCCCAAGTTAATTCTGATTGGTGAATAAAGATGCCAACAGCCAATAGTTGGGCAGAAGAGACATGGGTGGGGTTAAGGTTTGGTGGGCTTGGGAGAAGCCCCCTTGGGATAGAAGAAGAAAGTCCAGGAGAGGAGAAAGGAGAGCTGCCACAGCTTAGCTGAGCTCTAAAAATGGAGCTAAGAGCAGCCCAGATGACACATAGTAAGTAATAACTTGTGTTATGGATGGGAAGGTAGATTCTAACAATGTGGAGGGTAGGCAGCTGCCCAGCTGTTGTGCTGCCTAAGGCATATTTAACAATACAAGACTGTGTGTCTTTCATCCTGGAACATAAATGGTCTAAGGTGAGGAGGAAACCCAAGCTTGGATTTTTTTTTTTTAAGTATTTTTTGCTACATACTCACATTTGCACACAATGCACTTTGCTGATGGCGAGAGCCATCTCTCTGGCACCTAAAACAGGGATTGGTTTATGTGTGCACCTTTAGAACTTCAATGCGAGGAAAAGCCACTTAAGTCTCAAAGGTCAGAAACAGGCTGGTCTCAAACTTGCAACCCTCTTACCTCAGTCTCCTTAGTACTGGGCCCTGCTGTGTTCTGTATCACCCTTAACCACTCCCCCCCCCCAGGCCCACTGGAACATGGGTTGTGACATCATATTGTACAGGTGAGAAGAGCTGGCGTATAAGACAGAAAATAACCTGCCAGGAGGAGGTAAGCTGTCAGGAGCTGGGACCCTAGAGAGCTGAGCAGTGTGGAGCGAAATGTCTCCTGCTGAACTGGGTCAGCGGCTCAGTTGGTAGAGAGCTTGCTTAGCATGGACAAAGCGCCGAGTTCCATCCCTGGTGACACTTGCCTAGAAGCACTGGGGAAGTGGAGACAGGGAAGATCGGAAAGTCTAGACCATCCTTGGCTACAGAGTGAGTTCAAGACCAGCCTGGGCTACATAAGACCTACCCTAAATGAATGAATGAATGAATGAATGAATGAATACATAATAGTCTGTTTCAAATGAAACTGGAATTGGAAGCTTCAGTAGCAAGAGTAACATGTGGGATTCATTGATATGTCCTCATCCCTCTAGAACTGACCATGCCCTATCTGCCCTTTCCCAGAAACCCAGGCGTTCCCGCTAAAGGCAAACACAGCTGTTCTTTCAGCAGCCGGGGGGCTACGTTCTGAAGGCATCTGCTCTTCTTTCTTAAAGCTTCATTAACTGTACCGTTCAACGCTCTGTTCTAGTTCCCACAAGACAGGTAACTAGGTGAAGACCTTTATAATTCATTATTTTATTTATTTATTAATTAATTAAATGTAGCGTAATGATAGTGTCACATGAGGAGGACATGGTCCGGGGATCAAACAGGAAGTTACATTTGGAACCCAATTCAGCTTGCATAGAAAGATCTGGAAGCCTAGAGACAAGCCCATCACTGTAATCCAGGGAGAGAGCTGCAGGATCGTTGCCCCCTCCCCTTTTTTTAAAATTTGTGAGCTTTGAGCTGAACACACAGCCTTGTTTGGGGGGTACTATGGGATGAAACGGGACATGGCGGTGTCAGGGAGAACACTCCGTTCCTCAGTGAAGGTCTGAAGAGCGATCATGCTGAATTAATTTCTAAGCGACCCCATGGCAGATTCTTGATTATGATCCTCAATTAGGGAAAGCTCCGTTTCATTGTTGTTTAATGTCAGGGAGTTTGGGAGCTGTGGGACAGATGGCTGCAGCGACTGCAGGGCAAGTGGGAAGGGGGAGCCTCGTCTGAGGCTGCTGCTGGGCTGGGGGGCCTTGCTCAGGGCTCTACAGAGGGCTGGGGATGCGGCTCCGTAGACATAGCAGTTCCTGGTCAGAAGTCAGGGTCTCAGTTCAGGACCCTGGGACATGGGTGAAGCCAGATTGGGTTGTACACATCTGTCGTCTCGGCTCTCCTAGGTAAGATGGATAAGAGAGAAGAGCATTCTCAAGAGACCAGGGGCCAGCTACCCTGGTGTAGCTCTGACTTCTACATGCATGCCTGAATTCATATACACAAATGTGCGTGTGCGCGTGCGCACACACACACACACACAATGTCCACACACGTACTGTATAAAAAGTTACTCAGTTCTGTCAAGGCGCAAAGGAGAAAGCACAGGCTCAGTATAGGCAACGGAGCTGCTCTGTGAAAGTGGAAAGAAACAAAGCCAGGTTTGGTGGTACAGGGCTGCAATCCCAGCATTTAGGGAGCTGAGGCAGGAGGATTGTGAGTTCAAAGTCAGCTTAGACTGTGTAGTGAAACCCTGTCTCAAAAACCCAAAGCTGGGCATGCCTATGATTGCAACACTTGAGAGGATGCAGCAGGAAGATTGCTCTGAGTCTGAGGTCAGATTGGATTGCATAATAAAAACTATCTTTAAAAACAAAATAATGGGAAAGGCAGAGAAAGGAGAACCTTTAGGGTTTGCTAACCAAGCAATCCTGGCTAGTGAACTCGGGGAACTCCAGGGTCACTGAGACACTCTGACTAAAAATACAATAACCGAAAAGTGGGCCAGTATCTGAGGAGTGGCAGCTGAAGTTGATTTCTGGATGACTTCTTCAATACATATGTACACATAAACACACATACAAACAGAAATGCATTTGCATATACATGTGCATATACACATAGACCAACAAAGTACATTTGTATACACATGAGCACACACATACACACAAACAAATGCATTTGCATATACATGTGCATATGTACCATATGTGCGCATGTGTGTGAGCGCACGTGCACACACACACACCCCAAACATGGGAAAGAAGAAATTCAGTGCTTGAACAGATAAGTGTGTCCTTGTGAATGGTCTAGCAAGGCCAGAAATCCAGATCTTGTAGGGTTTCCTCATATCACACGAGAAGTCACTTCTGCCCAGCTGGTTATAAAACATAGTCAGGGTTTCCAGTGTAGTTACACGACCAGAAAGACTTCTGAGTTTACCATAGTGTTCAGTTACTGACCTTAACATGGCTAGTGACTTACATTTCAGTTAGTGACCCGCCTGGGACCCTTCTCAATTCCTGAAGATTGCCTCCTTCAAATTCAGAGAAGAGTCAAGTGTGATGGTATAGAACTGTCATTCCAGCCACACAAGAGGCTGAGGCAGGAGGATGTAATGTTTCAAGTCTTAAAATGAGTCCAAGACCAACCTGGGCAATGGAGAGTAAGACTTTGTCTCAAAATAAAAAGCAATATGAGGACTGAGGGAATGGCTCAGTGGTAGAGCCCCTGCCGAGAATCCCCCAGTGAGGGGCTGGGGTGTGGCTCAGTGGTAGATCCCCTGCCTAGAATCCCCCAGTGAGGGGCTGGGGGTGTGGCTCAGTGGTAGAGCCCCTGACTAGAATCCCCCAGTGAGGGGCTGGGGTGTGGCTCAGTGGTAGAGCCCCTGACTAGAATCCCCCAGTGAGGGGCTGGGGGTGTTCTCAATGTCAGAGTTTCTGCCTAGCATATAGGAGGCCTTGAATCCAATTAGTGGAGGGCAGGAGAGCATGGAGGAACAGCAAAAACCATAACAGCTCCCAGCTTTATCGTCAGTGGAGATCAACAGAATGTACTATAGAAGAAATGTTTAATCTCTTTCTGTCTCTTAGGGGCTCGCTGCAATTACGTAATCAAAGTGCAGCCTTGACTAGACCTCAATTTGGGACAGCTTGCACATAATTCCCTAAATATGTCACTGTGAAAACCTCATTAGAAAAGCAGATTGTCCTTTGAGAGTCCAGTGTCCAGACTCTGAAGTGTCACTCAAGTTCCCACATTGAAGAAAATACCGATGTCTTCAGAGAGCTTTTCTCAGCCTGGGAGAGAGAGAAGCTGCCTGGGAGATGATAGTCTTTGCTTGCTTACTGTGAAGAAAGGGGAGGGGTGCCTCTCTAGCCAAGGTGTTAACATTTTTACAGAACAGTGAATTTCTGTGGGCCTTACCTGTGAAGAGTTGTGGAGCCATTGTCTGCAGCTTTAATTACACAGCAGAATGTGACAAGATGGAGCTGGAGACCGTCCCCTCAGCTGCAGCTGGAGACCGTCCCCTCAGCTGCAGCTGGAGACCGTCCGCTCAGCTGCAGGCTTTGCTGGGTGTTTTTAGGATTCTGGAACCTACTCCGTGCCTTGGTTTTACTGTGTATTTCTAGGGTGGGGTTTCAGAAGAGCTAGAAGCCAGACTTCTCTGAAAGTGCAGAGGAGCTGTGTTCAGTGAGCATGCCTGTGTCTGCACATGAAGGCTGAGGCAGGAGGGTTGCGTGTTTGAGGAGATCCTGGGTTACACAGCAAGATTCTGTCTCAAACTGAGTAAGTGGAAAAGCTCAGGGTAATGATGATGTTGCTTGTTTCTCTCTCTCTCTCTCTCTCTCTCTCTCTCTCTCTCTCTCTCTCTGTATGTGTGTGTGTATGTGCACAGTGCACATGAGCATGCATGGCATGGCATGCTTATGAAGTCACAGGACAGCCCTCAGGAATGGGGTCTCTCCTTCCACAGTGTGGGTTCCGGAGACTGAACTCTATTTATCAAGCTTGGCAGCGAGCTCCTTTGCCTGCTGAGCCACCTTGCCAGCTGCTTGCCTGCTTTTTCGATTTGTTGCTCTCTCTCTCTCTCTCTCTCTCTCTCTCTCTCTCTCTCTCTCTCTCTCTCTCTCTGTGTGTGTGTGTGTGTGTGTGTGTGTGTGTGTGCTCACCCATGAATGTGTGTGGCAAACAGATGTGGACATCAGGTGTCTCCCTCAATCACTGGACAATTTACCTTTGAGACCGTTTCACACTGGGTATGAAACCCACTGGCCAGTGAGCTTCAAGGATCCTGGTGTCTCTGTGCCCCCTCCTGTCAGCACTGGGGTTAGAGGTGGATGCCACCACACTGACTTGTACAGTATACTGAGAATACGAATTCGGAACTCTATGCTTGGACAAGCATGCTACCCCCTGAGCCATTGCCCCAGCTGGTGCTTTTGCCCATTGTCTCAGAACACCTCAATAAGGTCATATCATTCCCATAGGCAGATTCTACATAAAGTCCATTGGAACCTTGATTTTTGAACCCAGAGCTTTCCAGTCAGTCTTCCAGAGAAAAGGACCACCAGAGCTGTAATCCAAAGACACCTTCCAGTGGGCTTATCCCACTGAATCAGTTTGAATATGCGGCCTGCGTTTCCGGTGCGAAGTGGCTTGCTTTCAAAGTGAACACAGGTTGGAACGTGGTGTGAATCAAAGTTCCTGGAAAGATTCACACCTTGCCCTGAGCCTTCGGCAAGGCTGATGGATTGGTTAGAACTTCTGTGATTCTAAGAGGTTCGGGTGATGCAGGTCGAGAGCTTCGTTACGGTTGCCTCGTGCTGTCTTCAGCCCCCTTAGTAGCCATCCCTTGACCCCCTGTGTCCCGCTTGACATCCTTGTGTGTAATGTATAACAGTGCCCTGGCTTCCACCAACCAAAAGGCTAAGGAGTAGTCTCAGATAGCATCCATGGCCTGGAACAGAAATTTCTCTGCTTTGCCTAACTTGAAAACACTCCCCGCTGTTTTCACCAATGTATGTGCAAAGCGCCTTGATTTACAACTTCCTGTCTTCTATTACTATGAAATCTCATCACACTGTTCCCATACTGTAACACACATGTTCCCTGGCCATGGTCACTCATAATTGGCTCCAGAATAAACTCTCTCTTATCACCTTTGAGGTGAGGGCTGTGTTTCTGTGACTGCAGTGACCTTCTTGGGTCTCCCTGAAGCAGCTGTGGTCATTCATTCATTCATTCTTTCATTCATTCTACATCTCAATCACAGTAACCCCTCCCACACACACACACACCGTCCACCAGCTGTGGTCTTATTGAAGAGCTTGGGAGTAGCAGAGGATGGCGGGTGACGGGTGTGCTTATTTTTCTAACTTCATGTGTATAAGCGTTTTGCCGACCTGGATAGGTGACTGTGCCTCGTGCATGCCTGGTGTCTGCCAGGACCAGAAGAGACACCAGATTCCTTGGAACTGGAGTTACAGATGGCTGTGAGCTGCTAGGTGGGTGCTGGGAACTGAACCCTGATCCTCAGCAAGAACAACAAGTGCTTTTAATGACTGCAGTGTTTCTCCAGCCCTGAGGATGAGCTTTGTCGTCCTTTGCCCATGAAAAGTTTCCCTGATTGTTCTGCACAAACTGACAGCAATGTCCCATTGCTGAAGACAGCGCCTACACAACTCATTGGACATGGAGAAGTTGAGGCAGTGCCTACAAAGAGCCTTGCCCCTACATTCCGAGACTTTGAGAATTCTCCATGCTCTGAAAAGAGAAACAGACACCAAGCCAGCCACGAACCCTTTATCTACAATAGTGTCCTGCCTGCAAGATATGCTAGGGTAATGGTGGCACAAAGGTTATAGAAGTAACCAACCAATAACTGATTTGGCTTAGGCTCGCTCCATGAGATGGAACCCCAAAATGATACCACTTGAGTAATCAAGAACCTGAGATGAGATAGCCCAGGAACCTAGAGTAAAACCAAATAATATGGGTCCAATGAAAGAAAAAAACACAGTGATCAAATGACTCCTAAGGACATTCTGCTAGACTCATAGAGCAGTCAGTGGCTTGCTCAGCCATTATCGGAGAAGCTTCCTCCTATAGCAGCTGGGAAGAAATACGGAGATCCACACCATGAGACCCATGCCAGATGTCATGAGCGACCTGGGAACACTCAGCCCTAACTGGGCTGTCTCTATCCATCCCCTCTAGTCTCCGGGAACTCACAAAAGAGGAGACAGAGAGAGTGGAAGAGCCAGAGGGGGTGGAGGACACCAAGAAAACAAGGCCCTCAGGCCAACACGAGCAAAGCTCATATGAACTCACAGAGACTGGGGCAGCAAGCTCAGGGCCCGCATGGGTCTGCACCAGGTCCTCTGTGGATAAACTACGGCTTTAGTGTCTTTGTGAAATCTCTGAGTGGCTCTCTGTTTCTCCTGCCTTTTCTTCATGCTTTTCCTTCTGTTGGTTTGTCTTGCCACCCCCCCCCCCCGCTGCCCGTGAACGAACTAATGAACAAATGAATGAATGAATGAATGAAACCTAGACACTAGGGTAAAAGTTAACAACTGAACTGTCATTTAGACCTCCTGGGAGGAGGGACAGTCAGTGCTCCCCACTAGAGCCACCCTGGGTACATCACGCCCTCCAGGGCAGGCCTCATGCTCAGGAGTAGTTGACCAACAGATGATGGCCTCCACAGGTTTGTTCTCCTTTTCCTTTTGTGCTTTGGTTACAGTCGGGTATGTTTTTACTTTGCTTTCTCTTTTGTCTGGGGTGTTTGTTTGTTTATTTGTTTTGAGGAAGAGCTGAAAGCTGGGTGGATAGGGATGGGAAGAGGAGTTGGAGAGACTTGGGGGAGGGAAGAACGTGATCGAAATATGTTTGACTTAGACAATTGTTTTAAATAATGAAATAGGATGATGGTGGTGGTGGTGATGATGATGATGATGATGGTGGTGGTAGTGATGATGATGATGATGATGATGATGGTGGTGGTGGTGGTGGT
>NC_034612.1:31153218-31169490 GCF_900095145.1 Mus pahari
GATGATGGTGATGGTGGTAGTGATGATGATGATGATGATGATGATGATGATGGTGGTGGTAGTGATGATGATGATGATGATGATGGTGGTGGTGGTAGTGATGATGATGATGATGATGGTGGTGGTAGTGATGATGATGATGATGGTGGTGGTGGTAGTGATGATGATGATGATGATGATGATGGTGGTAGTGATGATGATGATGATGATGGTGGTGGTAGTGATGATGATGATGATGATGATGGTGGTGGTGGTAGTGATGATGATGATGATGATGATGGCGGTGGTGGTGGTGATGATGATGATGATGATGATGGCGGTGGTGGTGGTAGTGATGATGATGATGATGATGGTGGTGGTGGTGGTAGTGATGATGATGATGACGATGGTGGTGATGATGATGATGGTAATGACGATGAATGAACGGACAAATAAAACAGTAACTCAATCAATTACTAAGTAAAGACTTCAGAACTAAATAGATATTTGTACATCACAGGAAGATTGCCCTAGGTTTGTGTTCAAGGCCTGACCGGGTTATAAAATAACCCCCTATCTCAACAAATAAACTTTAACCATGGTTATCGGCTAGTGTTTCCCAAGGCAGACTAGCTTCTAGAATTTTCCATCATCGCCAACCACACACCATACTTGAGTTCATGTTTCAAGCATGTCTGTTCTAATAAGGGTGAGAGACATGTCCGTTTTCTTCACCGTCACTACCCTAGCATCCATCACGGTACCTGACCCAAGGTAGGCAAAAGAAAACATGTTTGAATGGAGGGATGCAGTTCCCGTGAGGCGGCGGAAGGGTCTCCATTCCAGGAAGCTTGATCGCTTTTTTTGCCCAGAGTCACAGCGCTGGGTAGGAGGGAGCTGGGAATGCCTTCGTCTCCTTGGGACTTCTCATCCCTGAGAGGACAGGGACAGAGGACAGGGATGGGTAGGAGGGAGCTGGGAACGCCTTTGTCTCCTTGGGACTTCTCATCCCTGAGAGGACAGGGACAGAGGACAGGGATGGGTAGGAGGGACCTGGGAACGCCTTCGTCTCCTTGCGACTTCTCATCCCTGAGAGGACAGGGACAGAGGACAGGGACAGAGGCATATTTTTTGGATGCTCATGCTCTTCTAATGGCTCTGCTGGTGGAAGTGCAGGGAGCCAGAGGAGGGAGGGACAGCGCCTGGAGAGGTGTGCCCACCCCAGGAAGGCTTTCATTCTTTCAACTGAACCCACAGACTCCGTTGCTCTTCAGACTCCATCACTTCGTGTGCACATGGAAGCTAAGCCTTGCATCCTTAGTTCAACAAATATCTGCTCACTGAATATGTCTAACGGCTGCTCTGGTGAGAAGCCAAACCCTTTCTCAGGCTCACAAGCTGAGTATAAGAAAGACCCTCACCACCATCTTCATTCTCGGTCTCCTTCCTTTGGACCACCCATGCACGAACAACCACATCGATCACTCCAGCAGTGCCTTACTCCTGATAACCAGCCTATCTCCTCTCCACTCAAGGCAGGACGCACCAAGAGAGATAAGAGTAACCAGCGGGTCTAGAGATGGATCCGTTACTAAAGTGTCTGCTGCATAAACATGAGGAGCCGAGTGTAGCTCTCCAGCACCTACTTAAAGCCAGGCATGGTGACATGTGTCGGTCACGCCAGCCCAGGATGGAGAGGCATAGGCAGGTGCTTAACTGGGGTCTGCTAGCTAGCAGATCTGTCCAAATCGGTGGACTCCCAGGTCCAGTGAGATAGCCTGGGTCAGAACATAAGGCAAATGAGGCCAGAGGAAAGGTGTTTGTCATGAACTCTGAAAACCTGTGTTCAATACTCAGAACTCACATGGTAGAAGGAAAAAAAAAAACTGACTCTACATAGGCATGGTACATGTCAAACCCATGCTCCTTCCACCAATAAATGATAAGTAAATAAATAAATGTCATGGACAAAATTTTTAAAGGAATGAGGTGACATGTGATAGATGAAATGCACAAACACGCACACACACATGCACACACACAACTTTCATGTATGAATGCATACACACATGCGTGCCCACATGGATGTACACACAGGCATGTTCACACACACACATGCACAGGCACACACACGTGCACGTGCATGTACACACATAAATGCTCACACATTTGCCCTCATGTGCATGCACATGTGTGCAGGTGCACACACACGATAGGTGCAACCCATTGTTAGCTTGCAGGGAAGAACCAAAGATCCGTTTAGGAAGAAATGAGGAGAAATAGTAGGAGGGTTTCAGGAGAAGCACAAAAGGGAATTGGCCGTATACTGGGAACTTGGAATGGGCCACTTAGGAGCAGACCCAGGACCCAAGGTCCACCAGCTTTAGAAGTGTGGCAGCAGGCATCTCAGACAGGCCCTTGTCCCAAGAACAATTTCTGAGATAAGAGGGAGAGTTCATCCTCAGACCTTCTCGTGCTGGGCGGAGACCCCATCTTCTGTTTTGATAGTATCACAGATCTGTTAATGAGCTGATGCTCAGCTTCTCCAATTGAAATCAAGCGTGTCCCACTTTTCTGGTGTCTCTGGCTTTCCAGAATAGGTTAGACTATGGAAAGTGGTACATGGACACACAAACACACCCTAAAAGTCAGTACGCATACGATGGGGTCAGCCTAAGCTTTGGTGAGTTTTGTAATTTTAAGAAAAACCTTTAATAGGCCTTAAATACATTTGTGTGTGTGTGCGTGCGTGTGCAGGCAATAGAGCCACGGCAGGGAAATGAAGCCATCTGTCACATGCATGCCGGCAATGGAAGGAGTAAGTGTTATGTAATAGGGGCGCCAGGCTGCCAAGATACCTGCGCAAATGAAAATTGATTTTCTTGAGAATTCTTCACGTGAAGAAATAAATTAAATCTGCGTTTACTTCTATTTGTTTAAAAACCTCTTTGTTAAAATAAGTACAGCACTATGCAGACGAAATCTAATAAATCAGAAAATACCAAATCACAGGTAACCGTGTTCCATACAGATAGCAATTGCCCAGAAAACTCTATGGAGTCACACCGTGAAGCCACTTAAAGGTGTGGATTAATTCTATTTATACCAGTGAGACTGATGGACAGATGTGTCTGGGCCTCTTTAAGTCAGTTTTCTTTTATTCTTTTCTAAAGTACTTTTATTATCATCTTAATTTGGAAAAAAAAACCCACTGAGTTTCCACTTTGCCTCAAGACAGACACTTTTAACTGGCTATTAAAGTTAATGCAGCTCAAATGGTGCACGAGACTAGTAGGAATCGAAGTTTTCTGTTTCTTTTTTCTTCTGATACCAGTGATTGAACACAGAACTTTGCACATGGGACAAAATGCTCTACCACTGAGCCACACCTCAGTCCCTCACTGGGGGATTCTAGGCAGGTGCTCTACCACTGAGCCCCAGCCCCTCACTGGGGGATTTTAGGCAGGAACTCTACCACTGAGCCCCAGCCCCAGTCCCTCACTGGGGGATTCTAGGCAGGTGCTCTACCACTGAGCCACGCCCCAGTCCCTCACTGGGGGATTCTAGGCAGGGGCTCTACCACTGAGCCACACCCCAGCCCCTCACTGGGGGATTCTAGGCAGGGGCTCTACCACTGAGCCCCAGCCCCAGTCCCTCACTGGGGGATTCTAGGCAGGTGCTCTACCACTGAGCTATGCCCCAGCCCCTCACTGGGGGATTTTAGGCAGGAACTCTACCACTGAGCCCCAGCCCCAGTCCCTCACTGGGGGATTTTAGGCAGGAACTCTACCACTGAGCCCCAGCCCCAGTCCCTCACTGGGGGATTCTAGGCAGGGGCTCTACCACTGAGCCTCAGCCCCAGTCCCTCACTGGGGGATTTTAGGCAGGGGCTCTACCACTGGGCCCCAGCCCCAGTCCCTCACTGGGGGATTCTAGGCAGGGGCTCTACCACTGGGCCCCAGCCCCAGTCCCTCACTGGGGGATTCTAGGCAGGGGCTCNGTCCCTCACTGGGGGATTCTAGGCAGGGGCTCTACCACTGGGCCCCAGCCCCAGTCCCTCACTGGGGGATTCTAGGCAGGGGCTCTACCACTGAGCCACACCCCCAGCCCCTCACTGTGGGATTCTAGGCATGACTGAGCTACTTTTTTCTTTTAAATTTGAGTCAAAAGTCTCATTAAATTGCCTGGGCTGGCCGTAAACCTGCAATTCCTCAGCCTCTATGTAACTCGTAACTGGAGTCACAGGTCTGTGCTGCAGCGCTTGGCTTCTGTTGCGTCCGGCACTCCTCTCCTTAGTGCTCATAATTGCTTTGCAGGGACCATGAAACCAGGGGGTTCAAATTCTGTTTCTACTGACTGTGGATACTCACTTCCTTTTTCCTATTTCGACTTCTGCCTTTCCAAATTCAGTCTGAGCTGTTCTTAGAAAGAGGAAGTTCATGCTCTCTCGACCTCCAGGTCAACCTAGTCCAGGTTTTTTTTTTTTTTTTCCGGAACTGGAGACCCTTGACTTTTGGAACTGAAAGCCTATTGAGTAAAGCTAACAGCAGAACCAGAGCTTAGATACATGATACACTTCTCTCTCCTGACCCCGATTTCTCTTTTGCTAACTCTCATCTCTGTATCTTCTGTATTCCCAGTGGGATCTGTGTTCGTGTCACCTAGCAGTGAGCAGGGGCAAGTGACACGCTGGCAGAAGCTCACAGTGTGTGGCAGCTGATGCCCCAGTGTCAGTGTGACGAGATGCTCTTGAAACCCTGAAGAGGTTTCTGAAAGCTGAGTCCTGAACATGAACGAGGCATGCAGAAGCCAGACTACAGCGAATCTTTGTCATGGCAGGGCCTTTAGCTCTGTCTTTGGAACATCAGGTGACCCTGGTGAGGAGCAAGAGTCATATTTGACTATTAGGAATTGTCCTAGTCACTCTTCGGTTGCTATGAAAACACACCATGATCAAGGCAACACTTACTAAAGAAGGAACTTGGTTGCTTGCTTATAGTTTCAGAGGCTTAATCCATTATCATCATGGCTCAGAGAAGGGTGGCACACAGGCAGACATGGTGCTGGAGAAGTCGTTGAGAATTCTATTTACACTATCCTAATCTTCAGGAAGTGAAACCTCAAAGCCCACCCCTAGTGATACACCTCCTCTAACAAGGCCACACCCCTAATCCTTCCCAAACAGTTCCACTAGCTGGAAACAAGCATTCAAACATCTGAGCCTAGGAGGGCTATTCTCACACAAGCACGGGAGCTAGAGTGGGAGCTAACATGGTCATCTGAAGGCTGAGAACTCTATGGCTTTATCTCAGACCTTCTTTTGGATACTATAGGCAAGCCCGTTACTGCTGAGCCAAGCCTTTAGGTGTTCACTGGGGGATTCTAGGCACGCACTCTACTGTTGACTCCTGTCTCAGCTCTCTTATTGTCAGATCCCAGGCAGGAGCTCTACTGCTGGGCCCATGCCCTGGCTTCCTCCCTGGCAGATTGCACACAGGCACTGTTGAAGGTGTTTGGACTCCAGCAGATGCTGAAGGTGGATGGAGAGAAGCAGGCATGGTTCAGAATGTGTTTGAATACACCCTCACCCGCCATCCCCATTCAATGTTCTCTCTGTGCTTCATCACCGAGACCTTCTTGTACCTCCCTGTGAGATAGAATTTTTCCATTTGGATTCAGACTGTAAAATTCAATATGATGATTAGAAGCAAAAGAATGTGGCAGGTGGTGATGTTGAATCATCTGATGGCCAGGTTAGCTAAGGCTGCGTACCTACCTGGCTCCCCGAGGATGATCATTCTATAGACACTCTTCTGAGCCTCCCTACTGGGAACTTACTTCTGTGATGAAGAAACCCAAGATGCAGAGGGAAGCTTGTCTTTAAGACCAGCCAGGGGTCAGATATGATGCGTTAGGTCTCTGACTGACCCTGGTCCTCAATGCTAATGGCACCTCCCCATATGTAGTGCTTTCAATGTGAAATGTCCCCAATAGGCTTATGTGTTTGGACGCTTGGTCCTCAGGTGGTGGTAGTGTTTGAAAAGAGATGGAACTTTGGGGATGGGATATAGAGTCTTTCTGAAGGAAGTATATCACTGGGGGGCAGGCTTTGAGATTTTATATTCTGGACCCATATCCAGTTCTCTCTGCTTTGAGACTGACGATGTGATGGGATTGGCTAGCCTTGTTTCCTACCATCATGCCTTTCCCACCATGACAGAGTACGAGGCAAAATAAACACTTCCTAAACTTCATCATATGGAATCCTTTGACCACAGCAACAGAAATGTAACTCATTCAGTAACAAAGTATCTGTCGAGCGATACTGAACAAATAAAGGAAATTGGAGGTTACAGAACGGTTGGGAGCCTCAGTCTGGTACCTCACTCCTCTCCCCAGAGCCTGCCCTGGAAGCTTCCTCCTGGCCTTCATCCTGCTCTTAAGCAACAATAATTCCAGGCCAGTGGTCACTGGCCTTCTCAAGCCGCTATACTATTGCGATTTGGTGACTTCCCTGCAAAAGGCTAACCTTGTATTTTCCTTGGCTTTGTAGGAAGCGCCTCCCAGGAGGTGTTGCAAGGCAGGAAGAGCTCCAAGTTTTCTTGTTTGGATTTTGGATCATGGGCTTTATTCTGTGTCACACATACACACATATTCAGCTTGCACGTGTGGGAGTGCACACATATTCTGAGGTGGAAACTACAGCAGCCACTCTTCCCAGCCATCTTCCTCCACTGCCTGTGTCTTTGATTTCTAGAGACATGGGTTTGCCACTGTAGCCCAGGATATCCTGGAACTTGTAGAGACCCTCTTACTTCAGCCCCCCCCTCAACTGCTGAGGTTACTAGTATGTGTCACTACGCATCTCTTTCTGATGTTCTTATTGCAGAAGGTGGCCACCCAGTTGCCTTTAGGTTAAATCTCTCTCTCTCTCTCTCTCTCTCTCTCTCTCTCTCTCTCTCTCTCTCTCTTTGGTGTGTGAACATGTATATGTGTTCCCTTGCATATATGTAGGCCAGCATTACCACTGGGTATCTTCCTAGATCATTCTCCATCTTTAAAATCTTTATTTTATGTACACATCTTTGTGTGTGTGTGAATATGTGTATGTGTATCACATATTTGCAGGAATCCACAGAGTTTGGAAGAGACTATGGACTTCTTGGAACTGGTGTTACAGAGGGCTGTGAGCTGCCGTGTGGGTGCTCTCGACCTCTGAGTCATCTCTCTAGCTCCTCTACTCCTTTATTTTTTAAGAAAGAGTCCCCCACTTAACCCAGAATTCACTGATTCAGCTAAATTGGTAGTCCAGCAAGCTCCTGGGGTCTTCCTGTCTCTGCATCCTCAGTGCTGAGATTATAGGCACACATAGCCATGCCTGGCTTTTTACATCTTGGTGCTGGTGCTCAAACTCAGGTCTTCAAGTTTGCACAGGAAGCATTTAACCTGCTGAGCCATCTCCCTAGCTCAATGCTCTTTTTCCTTCCAAGAGATCTATTTTTACTAGTTTTTAATACATTTGTGCATGAGTGCACATGTGTGTGTGTGCATGTGTGTGTATGTGTGTACGTGTGTGTTTGTGCTTGTGTGTTAGTGTGCATGCCTAGGGAGTTCAAGAGAGGATAGTGGATTTCCTGAACTGGGGTCATAGGTTTTGAGTCACACCATGTGGGTGCTGGGAACTGACCTCAGGTCCTCTGCAAGATCAGCAGGCTCGAGTGACCAAGTGGCCAGCTTGTTTCCAGGGGAACCAATTGTTGCTTGGTGACATCATCTGCAACATGAGACATGGAAGCTCCTAGATCCTCTCCTTCCTGAAATTGGCTCCCAGCTTTGTTTTTACAAGCCTTGTGACCTGGCACCATTTTCTTAGCCTTTCTGTCCCTCATATTATGCATCTGGTAGCCGAGAAAGACTTGTGATGAAGTTAGCTTAGGCAACGCATGATGCATGCTGAGAGCAAATCTTGGCACAGTCAAGTGAGCAAGCCAGTGATAGATGAGCAAGCCATCATTTACTTGGAGGTCTGGGCTGTAGCTCAGGAACAGAGCACAAGGCTCTAGGTTCAATCCCTAATACTTCTAAGAAAGTAAGAAAACACTGACATTTTTATGTAACCAAATAAGTCGGTTGTTTCTGGAGAAGTCTATGGAGATGGGAGATGTTATGTGATATGAAATGTCATCAGAAGCTTTAAAATAAAGTGTGTGCGTGTGCACATGTGTGTGTGAGGGCTTATGTGTACTGAGGCCAGAGGACAACCTCAGGATTGCAGTTCACCTCTTTTGAGATGCTTATTTCTCAACTGACCTAGAGTTTACCAATCAAGCAAGACTGTGTGGCCAGTGAGACTCTTGTCTCCACCTCCCAAGTCAGGGCTTACATGCTCACATCACCACCCCTGGCTTTTCTGTATTTGAAACTTGGGGAATTGAACTCAGAACCTTATGCTTGTAAGGCAAACATTTTACCAACTGAGCCATCTTCTCTTTTCTTTTTAACACATTTTTTGAAAAGCTGCTGCTGACATCCTTTGAACTGTATTTTCATAGTCCAACGGCTCTGCCCAGCCCATAAACAGATTGGAACTAATTATCTGCATCTGTAGGACTTACATCCTATTTCCCCATGGTTAGAGAGCAGTGGGACATCTTTGACCCTGAAGAGCTAAAATGTGGAAGGCAACATGAAGTCTATTGAACTGTTCTGGATGGTGAGAGATTCCTGGCCCCGCCCCAGGGGCTCAGCAGGGTCTCTGTCTGGAAAGGAGTGTTTGCATAGAGAATGCATAGAGATAGAGGGATAGCACTGGTGTGTGTGTGTGTGTGTGTGTGTGTGTGTGTGTGCACATGTTCAGTTGTGTATTGGTGTGTGTGCCTGTGAGGGTCAGTCTTGGCTGTCAGTCCTCAGGACACTGCCTGTTTTGATTTTTTGGGGCGGGGTCTCTTCACTGGCTAGGAGCTTGCTGATTCAGCTAGGCTAGTTGACCACTAGGCTCCGGGGATCCATCTATCATTGCCTGTCAAGCAACCATATTACAAGCATGAACTACCACACCTGGCTTTCTTTTTGTGGGAGTTCTAGGGATCAAATTTAGGTCCCCAAGCTTGCTCAGTAAGCCCTTTGCCACTGAGCCTTCTCCTCAGCCTCAAAACAAGGCCATTTCTTTCTTCTAAAATTATTTTATTTATTTTTTATTAGCGTGCACATGTGCACATGCCATGGTATACTTTTGGAGGTATGTTGCTAAAATTACTTCCCCGAGGGAGTTGTCAATATGTTCTCCAAAGGTCCCAAGGACAAACCAAGGTGCTGTCTTCCAAAGTTCCTTCCAGGGAACCACTGAGTTTCCTAGGCCTACTTACAGAAGTCAGATGTGGGGATCCTGGGTAGCCTTAAAACAGCCAGTGTGGCTACAGCATGCTTGCATCCAGCATGGACGATGCTCTCTATTTTATACACTGAGTACATGACCCTCCATGGTATGGTTAAGGGGAAAATGTCTCCCCCCCTGCATTAGTTCATTTGTTCATTCACTTTACATCCTGATCCCAGCCTCCCAGTCCCCCTATGGCCCCTCCCCACCCCTCCCTCCCTTCATCTCTGAGAATGGGGAGGTCTCCCCTGGGTACCAACCCACCCTGGCACCAAAGACCTTTACCAACTCTACATCTGAGAGAGGGCTGATATCCAAAAATATATAAAGAACCCAAGAAGTTAAGCACCAACAAACCAAATAACTCAATTTTAAAATGGGGTACAGAGCTAAAAAGAGAATTCTCAACAGAGGAATCTCTAATGGCCGAGAAGCACTTAAAGAAATGTTCAGCATCCTTAGTGAACAGGGAAATGCCAATCAAAACGACTCTGACATTCCACCTTATACACATCTGAATGGCTGAGATAAAAGGCTCAGGCTACAGCACATGCTGGTGAGGATATGGAGCAAGGGGAACACTCCTCCACTGCTGTGGGACTACAAACTGGCACAACTACTCTGGAAATCAATTTGGCATTTTCTCAGCTATACCACTTCTAGACATAGAGCCAAAAGAGGTAGTTGGATACTCAAGTGAGGGTCTTACGACCTTACCCTCTCCATCCTTCCAAAAAGGAAGGACAATCATCCCAGCTGTGACGATCTTTGTAGAGAAGGCACAGCCAAACTCCTCAAGATGGCGGCAGGTTGGCTCCAAGAAGAGTCCTGTTCAGCAAGGTTAGAGGACAAATTTCAGGAGCTGGCTTGACCCTTCCCTTGAGGACTGAACGCAGGCCGTCAGGCTTGTTCAGCAGGAATCACCCATTGAGTCCTTTCTAAAGCAGCTCTTACCTATTTGTCAGACCTTGTCCTTACTATGAACTCCACCAGCCTAGGTGCCCAGGCTCAACCCAAGTGCCAGGGAAGAAGGAGATCATATCTGAGGGTAGGCTTTTCCACCTGATGCAGCCAGACAGGATGCCTGGGGCTCAGAGGATGTGGACTGTCTGAATCATGGGTGCTGAGGCTGAGAGTGTAACACAGCAGAGGTCCACATGTCTTCACCAGAGTGACCACAATCCGGGACTGGTCAAAACAGGAAAGGCAGATGCATGCTGGGTTTTTCCCAATGTGGGTATTGAAGGACAGGCGGCCTGGACCACAGGATGAGGTGACTGACAGCTGTGAATGTTATTTCTGTTCCAATCTGTGGCTTTCTGTAGGAGGGTCGGACCTTAGCAGCAGTTGGAGAAAATGACCAGGAGCCAATGTAAGCAAGCTCTGAACATTCCGGATGTGGGTCTTAGTGGTGGCTCTGATGTTAGCTATGCAAATATGAACATTTGGCTTACGTTCTTAAAGTAGAGATCTTTCCTATGGGCCTGGGGAGATGACCTCTCCTTGGATGGTTAAGTGTTTGCCTTGAAAGCACGAGGACCCGAGCCATATAGAGTTGAGTGTGGCGATGTGTACTTGTAATGCCACATTTAGGGAGGCATACACAGGTGGATCCCTGGGGCTGTGGTTATTTGCCAGATAGCTTAGCCTGCAAGGTGTGCTCTGGGATAGTGAGAGATGCTGCCTTACGGGAAAGGTTTGAAGAATCCAAGGAATGGTACCCAGGTTTGTTCTGGCTTCTACATACATGCACACATGTACACGTTAAGTACATACAGAAGCACACAAAGGGCCACCGGGGAGCTAGCAAAAGGTATTGATGGGGCTGGGCAGTGTGGTTCAGGGGTAGAGCTCTTCATTAGCATACACTAGGCTCTGGGTCTAGTCCTCAGGGCCATCTTCTAAAAATGGTATCATTGGTCCCGGGTGCCGTGTTTGCTTTGTTCTGATGGGGTCTCAGCTATAGTGACTGTAGAGACTTATGAGCGAATGGACATTCCTGTGAGTCAGTCGGGGCCACAGTAAAGGAGGGAGAAGCTCTAAGTGGCACTCTGATGCTGTGAGAAGCTGGAGACGATCAGAAAGGGGCCATGAGGTTGCACATCACACATTGGGGTCTTTGCTTCAAATCTTTGTAGGAGTGTCCATGTGAGAGCAAAAGTCCTCTGAAAAGAAATGCTGTTTGGTTGAGTGCACAACCTGTGATCCTGGATACTACGGAGGCTGAGGCAGGAGGATCAAAAATTCAGGGTCCCTTGGGACAGAGTGAGATCAAGCTTAGATTGGACAACTTAGTGTAAGACTCTACCCTAAAATAAAACACCATTCGCTTGTTTGTTTGTTTAAAGCGCTACCATTATTTCTCAGTGGTCAGAAATAGAATACTTACTTGCTTAGAATCCCCCAGTGAGGGGTTGGGAATGTGGTTCAGTGGTAGAGCCCCTGCCTAGAATCCCCCAGTGAGGGGCTCAAGTGTGACCCTTAGTAATAAAGTAAGCTAAGCTAAGTTAACTAAAATGAAATGAAAAATAAAAACAGAAAATAGACCCAAGAAAAATGGATCAAAGTATAGGGATCATGACTATAAACAGAAGGAAGTCCTGGAGGGCATGGTGTCATGCAAACTCCCACAGAGCTTCTATACAGGAATCTACACCTAGCACAGCTCCTCCATCCTTGAAACAGGATGGGCCTGTGATTATGTGACACCATGGTGAAGATAATGTGTGGTTATAGGCTAGAGACTAAGATACCTTCTTGCAGGATCTCCCTTCTTCTCTTGAACCTCTCAATATGGAAGAATCTGGTCGCTGAGCTGTGAGGATATTTAGTGGAAAGTCCCAAGTTGTGAGGAGCTGGGGTCTCCTGCCCGAGGCCACCTAATAGGCTGGCTTTGATGTGACAACATTACAATGGTAGATAGCCTTATTATGGTTGGGACTTCAGATGCAGCACTCCTGCTGACATATTCACTGTCTTTTCATGTGAGACTCTGAACCAGAGCCACCTAGTAGGGACACCTATGTCCTAGTTAGTTTTAACTGCCAACTTGATACAACTAGAATTACTTCGGAAAGGAACCTCTGTTATGGAGTTTCCAAGATCAAGATTGGCCTGTGGGCATGTCTGAGGAGATTGTTAATTGAGGTAAGACAGCTCAGCCCACTGTGGGCAGTGCCATTCCCTAGGCAGATGGCCCTGGGTTGTATAAGAGAGCTAGTTAAGCAGCAGGCAGCATCTTTCCATAGTCCCACATTACTTCTTTGGCTATGAAGAGAGTTCCTTGATTAAAGGCAATGCTGTTCAGCCTTCAAGTTTCTACCTGGACTTCCTTCAGTGATAGACTGAGACCTGGAAATGTAAGCCAGATGGAGCCTTTCCTCCTTCAAGATGCTTTCGGTTAGAGTTCAGCAACAGAAAGAGTATTAGAGCACCCACAAACTTCCAACTCACAGAAACTGTGTGACAAGTGTTTTGTTACACTTAAATGCTTGATCTGGGGAGCTGGCTCCAGGGATAAGGTGCTTGCTGTACAGACCTGAAGACCCAAGTTCAGATCCTCAGCTACCACATGAAAGTGAGACATGGTGGGGAAGGATCTGCAATTCCAGTCCTGGGGAGGTGGAGACAAGTAGATCACGGAGCCTTGTCTACGCTGGAGAGCCAGTCTAGCATAACTGGTGAGCTCCAGATTCATGGAGAGACCTTGTTTGGAAACGACTGGGTGAGGACTGATGGAGGAAGCCGTCCATGTAATGTTCCTGTAAAGACTCTCTCTGTGCATATCCGGAGGAACGGGTGAGGCAGAACTCGGAGGCAATGGGCTCTCAGTTTGGTGGAGGAGAGTTTGAGATAGGAGAACATTCATACTGAGACAAGGCTGCCGCTCACACCCAAGTATTCAGTGAGAGAGAGGTGAAGGAATGGAGCAGAAAGAGAACTGGTTTTCCCAGTTGACAAGGCATACCCTTAGTGATGTTAAAGTTTAATATACTATGCTAATTTATCTTCTAATGTCTGGGATGAAAGAGTTGCTGGAAACAGCTTTAGATTTTTGTCTCATCGTTTCAGGGGACACACTTCGCCGTGGTGGGCAGAGCGTAGTTCTGGGTTGTGGCAGGGGAAGTTCCTGCTGCAATTCGTTTACATAATTATGGTCCATGAGCAGAGAGCATGGACTTGACACAGATACTGCCTTTAAGGTGCATCCCCAAAGCCCCACTTCTCCCAGCTAGGCTATATCCGAAAGGTTTCATAGCCTTCCAGAACAGCTCCACTAGCTGGGGACCAAGTGTTCAAGCAGAAGCTCCTGAGGGGGACATTTTACATTCAGTTCACAACACTGACCATATACACAACTTAAGCACATCAATTTCCAGGCTGCCCGGTTAAAAAGGCCATGACCTTGCAATTGTGAGGATCTGAGATCTGTCCCTAGCACCCACATGTTCTAGTTTCCTTTCTGTTGTGGAAAAGCACTCTGACAAATGAGAGTGTTGGGGAGGCAAGGCTGCTGGACACAGTCCATCACATAGGGAAACCAAGGCAGGAGGTCACGCAAGAGCTTGAAGCAAAGGCTACGAGACTAGGGCCTCACTCACAGCCCAGGGCTCACCTGCCCAGGGAATGGGAGCTATCAGCAGTGGGTTGAGACCTCCTGTATCAAGCAGCTGTTAAGACAATCCCCCACAGACAGGCCCCAGCCATTCCGGTCTAGGCAATCTCTCAACCAAGACTTCTTTCTCAAATGCCCCTAGTCTACATCAAGTTGGCAATTAAAGCTAATTAGAATACCATGTAGGAAAGTTGGGCATGGTGGTATGATCTGGTATTCCCAGTACTGAGGAGACAAAGACAGATCCAGAGGGTTTGATGGCTGGCCACCATAGCTTGGCAAGACAGCCTTATCTCAAAAATCAAGGTGGATAGTGACTAAAGAATAATACCTGAGGTTTACAAGTGACCTCCAGATACCTGTGTGTACTGGTTAATTTTGTGTCAACTTGACACAGGCTAGAGTTATCACAGAGAAAGGAGATTCAGTTGGGGAAATGCCTCCACCAGATCCAGTTGCAAGGCATTTTCTCAATTAGTGATCAAGGGGGAGGTCCCCTTGTGGGCGGTGCCATCTCTGGGCTGGTAGTCTTGGGTTATATATAAGAGAGCAGGCTGAGCAAGCCAGGGGAAGCAAGCCAGTAAAAAACATCCCTCCATGGCTCCTGCATCAGCTCCTGCTTCCTGACCTGCTTGAGTTCCAGTCCTGACTTNCTTGGTGATGGACAGCAGTATGGAGGTGTAAGCTGAATAAACCCTTTCCTCCCCAACTTGCTTCTTGGTCATGTTTGTGCAGGAAAAGAAACCCTGACTAAGACACTGTGCAGACATATGTACTTGTACCCAAACACATGCATGTACCCATATGAACACACACATACAAAGCATTAGTTTCCAAAGCCAATGCATGCATTTGCAAGGCTCAGTCCTAACACGGTCTCCCCAAACTCTGTAGCTGCTGAGCAGTAATGGACTTGAAGCCTTGTTACAGACCCGAGGCTTCCTCCACAGATCGCACTCTATCGATTTCTGTTTAATAATGACAGATGCAACTCGTGAGCTCTTCCTCTGATGGATCCAAGCTGTCAGGCAGTTGGAGAGCAAGGGCAGGAGCGAAGCGTTCCTGTTGCATTGCTATTCGTTGGACGAATGGGAGACTGCAGCATCCACACAGGGTACCAATGCAGCGATGGCACAGAGCCTCCAGGTAAGAGGGTGCCTTCCAAGGCTTGAGTCCTCTGTCGATCTCACATGTCCACCCCACCCTTGTGTCTTCCTTCTATGAGCCCGCACCCCCAACTTGAGTGAGACCATTGCCAG
Source organism: Mus pahari (assembly GCF_900095145.1). Taxonomy (NCBI): domain Eukaryota; kingdom Metazoa; phylum Chordata; class Mammalia; order Rodentia; family Muridae; genus Mus; species Mus pahari. The sequence goes on from NC_034612.1 coordinate 31,168,448, forward strand.
TTTTAAGTCTGGTATCCCCAGTATCTTCTACAAACACCATGATCCCTCTACTCCCTCCTCTTCCACCTGCCCCCAGCCCGGGAATGACAGCAAGCTCTCTGCCACTTTGTGTATGTGACTAGTGACTTTGCTAAAAGGAATATGTGTGTCTAAATATGTATGTGTGCATCTCTGTATGGGTGCATGTGTGTATGTGTGCATGTCTGTATGTGTGTACATGTCTGTATGTGTGTGTGTTTGTGTATGTACATGTGTGTGCTTGTGTATCTGTGTGTATCTATGTGTATGTTTGTACATACATATGTGTGCATGTGTGTATATGTCTGTATTCTGTGTTTATGTATGTGTGCACATATGTAAGTGTTCATGTGTATATATGCACATGTGTATGTATAAGTATGTATGTGTGTGAGTATGTGCACGTGTGTGCACATGTATATGTGTATATGAGTATGTATGTATGTGTGTGTCTGTATATGAGTGTATATATGTGTGTATGTTCTCACACATGTGGAAGCTAGATGTGAATTTCATGTGTTTCTTAGGAGCGATCTACTTTTTAAATCTAGGACCTCTCATTGACGTGGAACTTGCCGAGTAGAAGAGGTTGGTCATCCAGTGAACCCCAGGGATTCTTCTTCTATGTCAACTTCCCACCACTGGGATGACAAGTGTGCACCACTATGTCTGGGGTTTCAAAAATGGTTTGTTTATAGTGTGTATATGTGGGCACATGGAGGTCAGGGGTTAATTCTCTTTCTGCCTGTGGATTCCAGGCACCAAACTCAGGTAGCCAGGCCCTGACATAAGCCCCTTGTCCTCTCATTAGCCTGTGCTTGACTTTGTTAAAAACAAACAAACAAACAAACAAACAAACAAAACCCCAAACAAAAAAACCACCAAGACTTAAAAAGGGAAGTAGAAGCAATAAAGAAAACCCAAAGTGAGACAACTCTGGAGATAGAAACCCTAGGAAAGAAATCAGGAACCATAGATGTGAGCATCAGCAACAGAATACAAGAGATGGAAGAGAGAATCTCAGG
>NC_034612.1:31171143-31196454 GCF_900095145.1 Mus pahari
TGCACACAGTCAGCTATTGGATGGAACACAGGGCCCCCAATGGAGGAGCTAGAGAAAGTACCCAAGGAGCTGAAGGGGGCTGCAACCCTATAGGTAGAACAACAATATCAACTAACCAGTACCCCCTGAGCTCGTGTCTCTAGCTGCATATGTAGCAGAAGATGGAGTATTCAGCCATCATTGGGAAGAGAGGTCCCTTGGTCTTGCAAACTTTATATGCCCCATAGAGGGGAAAGCCAGGGCCAAGAAGTGGGAGTGGGTGGGTAGGGGAGCATACAGAACACATGCAGTTTCGATGGAGGCCAGCAGAGGGCATCAGATCCCCTGGAACTAGAGTTATGGGAAGTTGTGACCACTGAGTGGGTGTTGGGAACCAAATCGTGATCCCCTGAAAGAGCAGCAAATGACCATTGAGCTGTCTCTAGGCCCCCACGGTGATGCCTTTTTACATGGGTTCTGGGGCTTGAACTCGGGTCCTCATGTTTATGTGGCTGGCTCTTTACATCCTGGGCTTTCTTTCCAGCCACATACCTGCCCGCCACACCCCTGTTTCGAGACGGGATGTTCTCATGTTGCAGACCGGGTTGACCTGGAACTCACTAGGTAGCCCAGGGTGAAGTCACAGTAATGCTCCTGCCTCAGCCTCTAAAGTCCTGGGACTGTAGGAGTGTACTAGCATGCGTAACAAAAGGATGCATTTCGTGTGCTTCATACATGCTGCTGTGGGGACAATGCTGATCACCAACAGAGAGAGTCCAACACACCTTCCTCATGCAGAAGGAGAGTTCCAGAGTGCACAAATTAACACTCAAGTGTCCCTAAACTGTTCAAACTGTCACCAAGGTCCAGATGTGGGGAGGCAGTGTCCTGTTCCCTAGATGAGAGCCAGTTTAAATGTCACCATGTGGCTTCCTGGTGGCCGTGCACAGCTCCTGTCTCTCCCACTCCAGCATCACCGAGCACCAGAATCAGGAGGGAGCCTCGTGCATCACCACAGGGTTCCTCAAGCCTGAGGTCTCTCTTTGTCTGAGAGTTGCTTATTTCCCTGAGGAGTTGGAGCGACACTTAGAGAACAGGAAAAAAGGCAGTTTCCCTACCTGGGTGTGGGTCATTTCTCCCCGGCACAAGGACATGTGGACCAGGGGAACAACTGACAGCTTCTGGGGATAAAACTCAGGTGTCAGTAGGTGTGCACACGTGTGTGCTTGAGTGTGTGCATGCATATGTGCATGTGTGTGTTCACCTGTGCAGATAGACTAGCATGCACATATGTGTGCACATGTATGTGGAGGCCAGAGGTTGAGGTTGGGTATCTTCCTCAATCGCTCCTCTCTTTATTTTTGAGACATTTTTTCATTGAACTGGAGTTCACCATTGCCTAGGCTGCCTGGCTAACAAGTCTGCGTCCCACCTGTTCACCTCCTCAGTGCTGGGATAATAAACTTACAGCATTGCCTCCTCTTTACACGGGTGCGGTGTCCCGCGCCAACCGTCTCGCCAGCAAGAACGACGCGGCACACAAACAGGATCCTTCTGTAGCAAAGCTTTAATACTCTTGAGAGGGAGAGCACAAGCTTCCAAAGACGGAGACCCCGAGCAACAAAACCGCCTCCCTTATATAGGAGCTCTACTCCGCCTTGGACGTGGCGCTCATGGATTGGCACAGGTCGAATCATGCGATGTGATGTCAGAGGTGAGCACTCTGGCCCTTAGGGTGTGGCCTGGCTTACGCATGCACAACATAGTATCACTCCCGGCAGTGGATGTCAGCGCCATCTTGTAACGGCTATGTGAGGCGGCGCTCCACAGTGCGGGGATGTGAACTCTACTCTCCATACTTGATTGGCCAGCGCCTTAGTGACTAAGCTGTCTCCCCAGCCCAGAATTAGTCATTTCTAAAAACTCCCCAGGAGGAGGGCCTGCAAAGTGACTCAGCAGGTAAAGGCACTTGACCCCAAGCCCAGCTACCTGAGTTCACCCTGGAGCCCACATGGTGGGAGGAAGTGGTCATCTCATCTCTACATGTGTCCAAGTCAGGATTTTACTGCTCTGAGCAGACACCATGACCGAGGCAAGTCCTAGGAAAGACAACATTTCATTGGGGCTGGCTTACAGGTTCAGAGGTTCCGTCTGTCATCATCAAGGTCCACATCTAGGCAGGCATGGTACAGGAGGAGGTACATCTTCATCTGATGGCTGCTAGTGGAAGACTGACTTCCAGGCAGCCGGGGTGAGGATCTTAAGCCCACAGGTATGAAGAGCCCATAGTGACAAATCTACTCCAACAAGGCCACACCCCCTAATAAGGCTACTTCCTATGCCACGCATATACAAACCACCACAACATGTGAACTGTGACAGGCCACTTTTAGAAATAATTAAATGTAATAAGATTACTTCTCCAGCTGGAGACAGGCATGGCAGGGCAAGGCCTCTCCTCCATGCCTTTGGAAGACTGAGGCAGAGGACATCCTGCTCAAGGCCAGCTTGAACCTCAGAGTGACATGTTATTTCAAGAGACAAAAACAGGGACGAGGAGGTAGCTCAATGGGTATAATGCTGGCTGGACAAGCTTGAGGTCTGAGGATTCAATCCCCAGCACCCACTGGAAATAGCGGGGTGTGACAGTGTGGGCCTGAGATCTCAGCTGTGGCAAGGACACAGAGGTCGCTCTCTAGGCCACTGGCCAGATAGTCTAGCCTGGTCAGCCAGTCCCAGGTTCTAATAAGAGACACTGTCTCAAAAAGTAAGGTGGATAGATTGGCCAGGCATGGTGCCACGTGCTATTAATCCAAGCACTTGGGAGGCAGAGGCTAGCTTGGTCTACACAGTAAGTTCCAGGACAACCAAGACTTCATAGGGAGAAGGTGTATCAAAGAATCATCATCATCATCATCAACAAACAACGCCGACGACGCCGACACCGATGACGACAACAACAACGACAAAGTAACAATAAGTAAGAAGAGAGTCTCCTGAGGAACAACACTCAAGTCTGTATAAGGACTAGAAAGGGGTGTGAACCCTGTCCTAAGAAAATTCCATCTCACTCCTCAAATTCCCCTTTTCCACCTCCTTCACTCAGGAGAAATCCTTTTTCCATTCAGGTTCCCCCAGAAAACGAGTTACCCCAAATCCCATGGTGAGACCCACTGGCCAGATGTCCACATGCCTTAGGGCAGTGGCTCTCAGTCTTTCTAATCCTGTGACCCTTTAGCACAGTTCCTCCTGCCGTGACCTCTAACCATAAAATTATTTTTGTTGCTACTTCATAATGTAATTTTGCACAGTTCTGAATCACAATGGAAATATCTAATAAGTGCAGGACATCTGATATGTGACCCTCCAAGGGTCGCACCCCACAGGTCGAGAACCACTGCCCTAGAGCGTGGAACTTCTCGTAGAGATCCTCCCAACTCCTTTCTTGTCCCATCTCTGAATTCTTTATTTGACAGAGACAAGAATCTGCGAACATGACAATGTGGCAGCTTCAGCACCCTGCCACCAGATCCCTCCAGCAATTGCCCACCAGTAACAGTCTCTATTGTTTTTTTTTTTTTCTTGTAAACAAACACCTGATTTAAGCAACTCAAAGGAGGAAGGTTTTATTTTGGCTCACAGTTTGAAAGGGTTCAGTCTATCACAGCAGTGCGTGGCTCACACTCATGACAATCTTGCTGTGAGGGGGCTAGCTACAACAGGTCAACTGTCAGGAAGCAGAGCATTAAGGTAGACACAGGATCAGCTTGTGACTGACCTTCAAGTCCCTCCCCTAATCACCCACTTCCTTCAGTGGCCCCAGTTGTGGACCAAGTGTTAAAACATAAGCGCTTGTAGGGGGCATTTCATATGCGAACCATAACACAGTCACAGCTAATGTCTCATGAGCCCACGAGGCTCTCTGAGCTAACCTCAGCCCCAGGCTCTGCATGACAGTAAATGGATTATGTGTTAAGCCATTGTGTATTGGAGAGAGATATTGCAACCACTGAAAAATAAAAGAAAGATGTTGCTGCTTTTCTCAGAGTTTATTAAGCTGAGTGTGTGTGTGTGTGTGTGTGTGTGTGTGTGTGTGTGCGTGCGTGCGTGCGTGCATGCATGTACATGGCAGGGTGGTAGATCCTGAGGGCTTGCTAGTCAGCAGGATTAATCAAAATAGCAACCTCCAGTTCAGTAGGAAACCCCGCCCTAAAGCAATTAGGGAGAAAGCAGTAGAAAAAGGCACCCATGTCCTATCCTGGTGTCCACAGGGACAGGGATTCATGCAGACAGGAGGAGCCCTGCAGCTTACTGGCCAATCAGTCAAATCCGAGTTTGAGGTTCAGTGAATGACTCTGTCTCAAAAATATAAGGTGAAGAATGATCAAGGGAGAGAGCTGACATTGACCCCTGGCCTTCTCAGGAACACACCACACACGCACGTGCAACTAATTCACACATGCACACACACAGTAACACGTGCACACATCACACACACACATACATGATACAAACACAGAAGAAAATACAAGTCTTTGCTGCTTTCTTTCAGTTTTCTAGACTCTAAGAGAAGGAAGCACAGATTTGAAGGAAGAAACACTTCTAGATTCTGGCTCTTTGAAGTTAGGCTCAGTGTCACTAGGAGAACCACTGCGGTACCCAGGTTTACACCTGTGGCCCACCATCACTAAGAATATCACTGTGGTACTCAGGCTATACCTGTGACCCATCATCTTTGACAGCATCACAGTGGTACCCAGACTTACACCTGTGGCCTACCATCACTGAGAGCATCACTGTGGTACCCAGGCTTACATCTGTGACTCAATGGCATCACGGTAAGATCCTTCTTTCTCTTGCATCTTGTCAGGGCTTTTACAATCTCTGTTCCTCTGTGACAAAAATCTAGGGTCATTCAGTCCCAGTACTGACCCGCTGACCAAGACCTGGCATGGACACACATGCATCTCCCCTTAATTGCTCTTTCGAGAATCCCAGCCTGCAGAGACAGACACACTCTGCATTTTGATCGTGTGGGCTGTGGATGATTTGCTTTCGGATGAGTGCTCCTGGCCCAGCCTTTTCTGCCTAAAGTTTCACCCAGGAGGAAAGATCTGAAGCGACTGTGTCAAAGGTTACAAAAGCCTTTACACAGCAATCGAGGTATTGCTTAGCAATTGGAGAGAGAGAGAGAGAGAGAGAGAGAGAGAGAGAGAGAGAGAGAGAGACTGACTTCTGGCTGAAGCCCTGTATTGCATCATTTGTACAAAGTGGAATGTATGTTTCCATTTTGTAAAAGGAAAGCAAGTCCAGCTGATAAGGGACCGGCCACTGTCTCATTTGCATACAAATTAACTGGTGCTTCATCCTCAGGGGAGGGGAGAGTGAGTTTCTTGTCCTAGGGAGTAGCAAGTCTTGTCAAGGAACCTTATGTATTTGCCAGAACTTTCTGGATGCAATTGACAGAGATCTAACACAACCCTGTGTTGCCTAACCAAAGACTTTGTTATCTACCGACTTAGACCATCAGAGTGGACAAGAGCTGAGCTTAAGGAAGGGGATGAGAGGTCTACTTGGGGTCTAGGGGTATGGATCAGTGAGTAAAGTACCTGCCATGTAAGAAGAAGGACCTGGGTTCAGATACCCAGCACATATGTAAAGGCTGGGCAAAGTGCTGTCTGTAGTTGTAATGTTGGTTAAGGATGGGGCGACATGGAGTGTCTCTGAACCAATCACACTGGTAGTCACACTGGCATAATCAATGGGCCCCTAGTTTAGTGAGAGACCTTGTCTCAGAAAATAAAGTGATAGTTCAGTTGTCAAAGCGCTTGACCCACAAGTATGAAGACCAGTGTTTAGATCCCTAAAACCCACATAAATCTTGGGTAGGTATGGTAGCTCACCTGTAATTTTAGGGACTGCAGGAGAGAGCATGGAGGGGTGGTGCTCATTATCTTGTTTCCCATGGCTTGCTCAGCTTGCTTTTTTATATCACCCATGACCACCTCCCAGGCCTGGCACTGTCTCCAGTGAACTAGGCCCTCCCACATCAGTCAAGAAAATGCCCTACAGATTTGCCTATAGGTCACAGCTATGGAGACATAGTCTCAGGTAAGATTCTCTCTTCCCAGATATGTCTAGGTTTGCACCAAATCGACAAAAGCCAATCAGCACAATGGAGCCCTTGTCAAGTTGACACAGAAACACATCATAATTAAACCATAGCCCAATAAATAATACAACAATGGTCCACATGATTCTCTCTTAGCAGCTGTGACATGTAGTTACATAGTTTATTCTGGGATTCACTGTAAAGAGAGGTGTATGTGGCCTTAAGAACCTGACCTAGGGCATAAAATGACAGACTTGGACTTGGGACCTAAAGTACCAAATAGCATAGAGAGCGGCTGATGTGTTAGGCAGTCATTTGCTAAGCACACAGACACCTGCAGTCTGCTATTGTTTTTATCTACTTCTCTTAAGACAAAACTATTTTCTACGTGTAATACATATTATTTGGATTCAGTGGGGATATCTCTTATACACAGTGGAACTGGTACACATCATACAAAAATATGAACCTCCTCAGTTCCTTTCTTTTGAAAAAATTTTTGGTGTGGGATATGCATGTGTGCGGCATCTGTATGTGTATGTTTGGTCTGTGTGTGTGTGTTTGTGTGTGTGTGTGTGTGTGTGCATGTGTGCTCATGCATAAGAGGTCAGAGGACATCCTGTGGGAGTCAGTTGGCTCAACTCTGTGTGTCCCAAGAATCTAACTCAGGTCATGGGGCTTGGCAGCAGGTGTCTTTACCACCTGAGCCTTTCTCTGGCCCTGCTCTGATGTTTTATATGTTAAACAAACTAAAACTCTGATTGGTGACAAAGGGAGGCAGAGTTAAAGGCATTCAAATTCCTCCCTCTTCTGTCTTTGCAGTGATTGTGTGAGCACTTATGTTGAATCTACTGTTTAAGCACTAACATGTGTTATGTATGACACATTGAAGACCTGAAGCACATACGGAAGACAACCACAGCCCAGAGTCTGGGCGAACGTCTGTTTCACAGGCACAATTCACAGCTGAGCCCCTGTGTGTGGAGCTCCAACTGTGTACCTGGGACTTCTCCAAATTACCCTCTACAACCAACACATTGTTTGTTGAGAGGTTAGATCATGCAGTATGCCATTTGGAAGCTGTACCATTAAACTCAACTGTAAGTGTTTCACTGTGCAGAACGTAGAACAATGAAGAGATTTGGGGGAGACACAGACAGCATTGTTGGCATCAGGCAGATTAGCTGGCACGTGGTAATAATAATAATAATACTAAACAAATTGTTAGTGGGTTTTATTTCTGTTTCAATAGCTCTCTACTAGTGGCTGGGGATATGCCTAAGTTGGTAGAGCACTTGCCTAGAATCCCTCAGTAAGAGGCTGGTGGTGTGGCTCAGTGGTAGAACCCCTGCTTAGAATCCCCCAGTGAGGAACTTGGTGGTATGGCTCAGTGGTAGAGCATCTATCTAGAATTCCCCAGTGAGGGACTGGGTGTGGCTCAGTGGTAGAGCCCCTGCCTAGAATCTCCCAGTGAGGGGCTGGGGTGTGGCTCAGTGGTAGAGCCCCTGCCTAGAATCCCCCAGTGAGGGACTTGGTGGTAAGGTCCTGAACACAATGTTTATAATATCAATACTGCAGAGGCAGAGGCAGAAGGATCAGAGATTCCAGGTTAGCCATTATTACACAATTAGATCCTGTCTCAAACAAAACTAACCACAATAAAAGCATCCCTTTGCCCCTGCCCCCGATGGATGGCACTTCATGCTTGAATTGCTGTGCACTGGCACCCACCCACATCCCTGTATCACACAGATGTAGCTCAGGCCAGGATAGGCCAAGGCCTCCCAGAGCTGACCTCCAGCTTGTGAAAACCACTTTGGATGCTCTGGGGTTACGGCACCATTGTCTATGCAGAGTCTTTAAAATGCATTTAAATATTTCACAGAGTCTCTAAATTTTTTAGAATTCATAAATTTGCAATGGTAACAAGATCATAAAAGGAAAAGTGTGCTCCCAACCAACCAGGACACAGAACCCACCTATTTATATGTTGATCATTTATTTCTATTTTTTTTCCACCTGGATTCTCTCCAGAGCTTTTATTTCTCATTTCTCAGAAAATCTAAAGACAGCAGAACTCAGTGTTAAACAATCTTCACTCTACACCTGTTCAAATGACCAGCAAGACACTAGTCATTCGTCCTTACACACAGCCATCAACCCAGGGGACATGAGAAAATAAATAACCTGATATCCACCCATGCTGCCTCTCAGCCCTGCATCAGAAGCAGATAGCACGGATAGGGATTTAAATTTTCCATGAAGGAAACACTCCGAAGCCCCTCCCTTAAAAGTCTGGTGGGCTGGGTGCACACTATTTGGGATGGAGCCTGCTTCCCCTCTGTCTGTATCTATCCAGCTGATGCTGAAAATCTTGTTTAATTAATAATAAACATAGCAGGATTAGTTTTTCTTTTCTATTTGAACTATGTTCGAAATGGGATGGCTGGATGCTTCTTATAGAAACCCTTTGAAAATGAGACCATGTCAGAAATGAGTGATTTCTTATCATTCGGGATGCTGGCGGGGAAGTTTCACCCAAGCAGAGAATTGATGTCGCCTCCTGCTGCTGTCTCTACCACAGAGGCAGTCCGATCTACTTTCTTCCTGGACCCATGCTTGGGGGCAGCTTCTGCAGGCAGTACCTCCTCTCTGCTCTCAGAAGCCTTTCTTCTTTCTGCCTGGGGTTTGCATAAGCCTTGGGAGGCCAGATGTTCCTTGGGTACAGCAGAGCCAGGCAGGGCTGAATGGAGCTGAGTCCTCAGGGACACATGCCACACAGCACAGCTCTGCCCTCACCACACAGCTCAAGTCTACATTCAGGAGAACAAAGCTCTCAGAGACTGGAAGACCTCAGACATGACTGCATTAAGCTGTGAACTATGTGTCTTGTGGAGCTTGGTCAAGGTTCCTGAGCAATTTTTGCCTGAACCATGGGGAGGCTCTATTTGCAAGACTTTTTCTGTTAGGAATATTTATTGGGCTGTTACCACCACATACCTGAATGCTCCTAGGCCTTGTGCATGAAATTACACCTCCTTTTTTCTTTCCTTTTTCCTTCAGGATTGGGGATTGATTTCAGAGCTTCAGCCACAATAGGCAAGTGTCCTTTCTCTGAGCCTTGCCCCAGCCCCTCACTGGGGGATTCTAAGCAGGGGCTCTACCACTGAGCCACACCACCAAGTCCCTCACTGGGGGATTCTAGGCAGGGGCTCTACCACTGAGCCACACCCCAGCCCCTCACTGGGGGATTCTAGGCAGGGGTGCCACCACTGAGCTACATCCTCAGTGTTTTTGTTTTTTAAATTTTTATCTTGAGATGAAGTGTCACTGATTTGCTCAGGCTGTCCTTGAGCTCCCTCTGTAGTCCAGGGTGCCTGGAATTTGACACATGCTACTCCAGAATAGCGAGGATGGCAGATCTACAGGAGACTGGTTTTTTATGCTCTTTGCAGGTGTGTAGTTCACTATACTGTAACACACCCTGCAGCACCTTCTCTCTTCTCTGCTTCTCCCCATCCAGTGCTTCCCTTTCCCCTTCTGTGTTGATCCTGTTCTCTTTCCAGATACATGTGTGCACACAAAAGACAAGCTATTTATCTTTTAGAGTTTGACATATCACTTAACAATGATCTACAGTTCCATCAGTTTTCCCATAAAGGACATAATTTCATTTTCTTTTGTATCTGAATAAACTTCCACGGTGTGCAAGCACCACCTTCTCTTTTCTTGTGTGTCTGTTGACCACGCCCATCTGATCCTAAATCCCAGTATTGCGAGCAATGGACGGGGCTGTTGGCCACAGCGGCTCATGCCTATAATCCAAGCACTTGGGAAGTGGAGGCAGGGTGATTGCTGTGAGTTTGGGGCCGCCTGGGCTACCTGGTCAATTCCAAGATGGCCTGGGCTAAGACTGAAATTGTGTATGAAAAACTAGAAAGCAAATCGTGGATTCTGAGGCATCGCTGTGGCATGCCGGCTTCAGGAAGCTGGATGATGGCTGTTCGAGTTTTTTTGTGAAGAACCCTCTATCTAACTCTCCACACTAGCCACTCTGGTTCACACCCCTAAATCCAGTCTGACTTTCTTTTCCTTCCTCTCCCTCTTTTTCTTTCCTCCCTTCTTTCTCTGCATACATTAGCCCACACCGCCCCATCTTTCTTTTCTTTTTCTTGAGACAGAGCCCAGGTTGGCCTCAAACTTACTCTGTGTGTAAGAATGACCTTGAGAACGGATCCCCTAAATGTCCATCACCGAAAGGAAAAGGACACAGCCGGAGAAGTCTGAACGCCTGGCTTATCTAAACAAGACCAACTTGTAGCAATGTGGCTAATCCCTAAAATATAATGTCAGGAGGTCAGGGTACAGAGACCAATTCTAGGAGCATGATCAGTCCTACAGTATTATTCTAGATGGTTCGTGGCTGGGCTGACTATTGGAGGGCAAAGCTGGCTTAGGGAAGGCAGTCCAAGGACACATTCCGCAGCTCAAGAGAGGGCATGGGAGAATGACCCTGCAGATGGGGCTCATCTGGAAAGCTTAGTTTGGGGGTCACAGACTTGAGACAGGGTCTTGCTGTGTAGTGAGAGTTGGCCTAGAACTCACTATGTAGTGGAGGCTGCCATTTGACTCATTGTAGCCCAGGCTGTCCTGGAACTCACTTGATAGCTCAAGCTTTCTTTTCCTAGCTTGGCCTGGTCTTTCCTTTCTGTATTGTTGCTAGGGATCCAGTCCACAGTCTCTTACACACAAGATTAGGGCCAAACTAACTCAGCTACATGTCCAGCCCTTAGCCTTGAGCTTCCAATCCTCCTCCCTCTACCTCTTATGTGGTAGGATCATAGGCCTGTACCACCATGCCAGCCATATATAATTTACATTAAACAAAAACCCTCAAAGCGAAAAATCTGGCTTTTGTTCATTTTGCATGTTTGGAATTTATACTATTAATCTCTGTACTTTTGTGTGTTTTGAAACATTCCTGGAATATAAAAGTCAATGTGAAACCACATCCTGGATCCACGAGGTCCTCTTCTTTAAAGGGTCTTGAAGCAGGGCTGACAGGAAAAGGAGACAAATTTGTCATCCTTAGACAAGAGGCTTTCTAGCCAACGTGCTTCCCCCTTCCCCCCCCCCCCACAGGGTAGCCCACACACAGGGTGAGAGTTGGCTGGCTTAAGGGCAGCACCCGGGAGACCTTAAAAATATCTGGACAGCGAGGACCTTATCGATCACCGTAGCCACAGAGGCGTGTGAATGGGGGCGAGGGGTAAAACGCAGTCCGATCAATATATGCCTTTCTTCTGCTCCTGACCTCAAATAATGTATGTGCTGATTAAGGAGCCTGTCACTTAGTTTTAAAAGCAGTGTTAAATATTAATTACGAGTCGTATGGCTCGACCCCAAGGCGGGTCATCATCTCCTTCCTTCTGGGGCTCTCCTGGGACACTGAAGGAAACCCCACCTTCACTCCGCCACTGGGAAACTGAGCAGATTTCGATTAGAAATCACTGCCACTGTCTGTTCCCTCTCCAGCATTAACTGTGGACAGGACAATTACAGAAACAGAATTCATTGTTCGAACAAGCTGAACTCATAATATTAGTGTGGATTTAAAATTTTTTTTTCTTGGCCAGGAATTAAAAATAGCTCCTTCTCCCCATCCCCGCCTCCCACCCTCCTGTTCCCTAGTTGCCAGATTTAGAAACTGGGGAACCTTCATAGGTTCCATCTTAGTTAGTATTCGCGAGGCAGCATGGCTCAGAATCATTTTATTTTAAAAACCGAGTCTTCACTGGATTCCTACAGGGGAGTCCCAGTGCACCAGCTCTGTGTTGGGTGCACGGAGACTGATGCAGAGGCGGGGCATCCGTCTGGGAAGGCTGGGAGCTGACTCCATGGTGATGCCTGTCCTAGTTAGGATTATCATTGCTGTGGTGACACACCATGACCCAAAGCACCTTAGGGAGTTGCTCTGTTAGTAAAGCGCTTTTCTGTACAAGCGTGGAGACCTGAGTTCACACCTCCTTACAAACTGGTCAAACAGCTGTGGCAGCCTACACCTGTTATCCTAATGCTAGACAGGTAGAGACGGGGGGTCCCAGGCCCGTGAAAGGCCCCGACTCAAAAAAGAATGTGGGAAATCATCTGAGGAAGATGCCCAAGGTTGAACTCTGCTCTCACGTGTGTGTGTAAACACACGTGTGCACCTACTTACTTCACTGCATAGGTCAGTCAGGCTAGCTGGCCATCTAGTTTCTAGAGATGTCCCTATCTGTCTCTTGTCTTGCAGCTCTGGGATCATAAGTGATATGATGCCTGCCTGCCTGCCTCCCTCCCTCTCTCCCTCCTTCCCTCCTTCCCTCCCCCTTCCCTCCCTTCCAACCTTGCTCCTGCCTCCCTCCCTTCCTACCTGCCTTCTTTCTTCCTCCTCCTTTCTCTGTCTGCCTCTCTGTCTCTCTGTCTCTCTGTCTCTGTATGTCTCTCCCTCTCACTTTCTTTCTCAAACTCATATTCTCACACTTCCAGAGAAAACAGTTGAGAACTGAGCTATCTCCCCAGCTCAGAAACTATGTTTTAGCAAAGAATTTTTAGGAACTGGAGAGATGGCTCTGCAATTAAGAGCATACACCGCTCTTGCAAGACCTGAGTTCAGTTCCCAGCACCCATAGGGTGGTACAGAATCCAACATCCTCTTTTGTCATCTGCGGGCAACTCTACTCACATGTACACCCCACACCCCGTATGTATAGTTTAAAAATAAAAGTAAATCTTAAAAATATATTTTATACACATTCAGACAGACTCAGGCAAGAGCCAAAATGCAAAGAGGTTTTGACTAGGGTTCCTGGTACTTCATCCCTTCCATGTTGGGTTGAAACATTTCCCCCCCACACACACACACCCTAATAATATAGGATCTTTACAGACGTAATTTGCCAAGATTAGGCCATGATTACTGCCTGACATTCCAGCCACCTGGATTGAATCTTCCAGAATCTGTCTTCCAGAAGTAGACTTCTCAAGCCCCAGTTCTGTGGTTGCTGGCTCATCCTAACATCTGCGGGTCCTGATGCTGCAGGTACGGGAAAGATTAAATACACATGCCTTCAATAGCAAACCAGGGACATCCAGGTGGTTGCTATGGGAACCACACTGAGTAGCTCCAACTTCACTGTCCCTTGTCAACTTTGTCGTTTGTCAGTAACTTCCTGGTTCATCCTACAAAATAGAAAGTTCATGAGCAGTCTGCTGTCACCAGAGCCAAGTGTGCCTTTGGTAGTTTCCGGGGAAAGAAACCAAAGCTTGAAGACAAGGTGTGTGTGTGTGTGTGTGTGTGTGTGTGTGTGTGTGTGTGTGTGTGTATGAGTGTTTGTCTGCATATATGTGGAGACTATCAGGTGTTTTTTATCAATTGCTTTCTACCCATCACTTGCCATTTTAATTTGAAAAATAATTTTAAAGATTTATTTTGTTTTTAATTATATGTGTACCTGTGTAGGGATATAGGTGTGTTAGTGCAGGTACCCATAGAAGCCTGAGGGGGCACTAGATCCCCTAGAGCAGGAATTATAGACAGTTCTGAATCGCCTGATATAGGTTCTGGGAACTAAACTTGGGTGCTATACATAAGAGGTGTGTGCTCTTAATGCTGAGCCATCTCTTACACAATCCTTATTATTTGAAACAAGGTTTTGCCCTTAAACCTGGAGCTCACCATTTCCATTATGCTGCATGGCTGATAAGCCCCAGAGCATCCTCCTATCTCCACCTCCCCAGTGCTGGGATAATGGACATGTGCCACCACATTCAGTATTTAACATGGGTTCTGGGTCTCGAACTCTGATCCTTGTGCTTGTGTGGCAGACACTTCACCCAGTGGTGCCATCTCCCCAGTCCAATACTTATATGTGGCTCCATCTCCTCTCTACACTGGGAGCGATAGGACTTCAGTGGTGATGCTGAGCTGTGCCCAGAGACCGTCTGCATAGGCCTCTCAGATTCTTTGATGAACAGACATTTGAGATTCCTAATTGGGCTACTACCGTAGAGAATTATTTCATTATTAGAGATGAGAAGAGCTGCCCTAAACCTTGATCAGCGTGCTCCCTTTGTTGGAAGCTTCTGGTAACTGAATATGCTAGTGTCTCTCTTGCACCTCTCATTTTTCCTCCCTGCATAACTAATCAGTACTCTCTGCTTTATTCTTGTAAGAGTTCTATGTAAGTCGGTTCAGTTTTGCTGATGTCTTTCTTTTTTGTGCGTTTGACACACTATTGGAGGACAGTAGAAATTTTTATGTTCAAGGGCTAGGGGAACAACACTCAAACTCGGATACAACTCAGAAATTATAAGAGGAAATAATTATTACAATAGAAAAGAAATATCACTCTGCTCTACGCTAATGCACTTAACTGTCAAACAAAGAGATCTTTAAGATGATGAAGCATGCACTGCGGGGTAGGAAAATTGAGAGGGGAAAAATATGGCAGCAATTTATTCCCCGGGTAACTGGAATAGGAAGGATCCCATTCTGCAGTGTAACCGCTTATGGAGGAAATCTGTGTGAACTAGGAAAGAAGGATGGGGTTAGGAAATGTAGCTTGAGCACGGGTGTCATGCGGAGTCATGGTTCTTACCCACCAGGAGAGACCAGAGACATGCAGCACAGGTGGGAGGGAGAGTGAGAGATGATCCCCATGTCAGGAGGTTTGGATGTTTAACATCTCCAAGGTCAATGGCAGAAGGCTGATTACCTCTTAGCACCAAAATAAGACAGAGCTGGGGGACGGGGCACGTATTTGCTGAGCAACTTGAAGAGCTGAGTTCAATCCCCAGCATCCACACAGAAAGAGCGTACGGTAGCATACGGTAGCATACGGTAGCGTACGGTAGCGTACGGTAGCGTACGGTAGCATATGGTAGCACTCGTCGTATGCCTTTTGCTGGGGATGCAGAGAGGGGTGGATTCTGACGCTCGTTGGTTGGCCAGACTAGCCAATAGGCAAGCTCCGGGTTCAGCGATAAACTTAAGGAATGCTGTGGGGCTGCAGTTCAGAGTGTACACTGCTTTTGCAGAGGATTGGAGTTTGATTTCTGGTCCCCACACGGGGTAGCTCACAGCTACCTGTAACTCCAGCTCCAGGGCACCTGTAAGTTCTTCTGCCTCTAAAAACACCCTCATGCACATCCATAAACTGATTCCACAATACACATATGAATACCCATTTTAAAATACAATAGAAGCTTTTAAAAGGGTAGACAGCAATTAGGAAAGGCAAGTTCTGGCCTTCCAGACATTTCCAATTCACTGTCTAACCTCATGTGGAGTAAGTGAATTCTTTATTCATTCTAAGTATGAAAAAGTGGAAATGGGGGCCAGGCGCGGTGGCATACATACGTGAGGGGACCGGGCATGGTGGTGCACATACGTAATCTCTGCACTTGGAAGACTGAGAGAGGGGCATGACCTTGTCTCACAATATTAAGGGCTGATCATGTAGCTCTGTTGGTAGAGTGTTTGCCTGGTATGCACAAAGCATGAACCACGTAAGACTGAGTGTGGTGTCATATATCTGTAATTCCAGTACTTGGGAAGTGGAAGCAGAAGATCAGAGGGGCATCTTCAGTACATAGTGAGGTCAAGGCCAGCCTGGGCTACGCTTTTTTTTTTTTTTTAAGAAAAAAAAGGAGGTAAAACTGGGTGGTTTTTTTATATCACAAAAATTTAGCATCAGGGTTTTCTTAACGCCTATATAGGATAATACTCAAAACACAGTTTAGAGAGGATGGAAGGGAGAAAGAAAAGGAGGGAAATGATGGAGAGAAGAAATAAGGATGTAAATGAGCTCAGTGTGATGGATATGGTGTGCTCCAGTCCCCATAGGCTCACCTGCTGGAATACTGGGTCCCCAGATGGCAGCGGTTTTGTGAACCTTGAGGAAGTAGAACTTTTAGAGCAAGAGGGTCGCTGGAGGATGGGAATTAAAGTTTACAGCCCCTGCTGACAAGAGCACATGACTTCCAAACCCCGCCTCCAGGTCTGTGTTCAAGTAGCTCTTCGCTCCTGTGTAGGATCTATTCCCAAGTTCAAAGTTGCCCTTGTTCTTGCTCCAGCTATGTGACCCCTCCCCCCTTTACAGATTAGAGTCAAGGGACTCTGAGGCTGGCCTCGTTCTCCCACTGCTAGCCAAAGCACACATATTTCAGTCACCAACCTGGTGCCACATCCTTGATGACCCCAGACTGTGTCTGCTCTGCTATCGCTGCCTGCAGCAGCTGCTCCCTCCGTCTGCTCACAGAGCTCGTGCAAGCTGGGTTGGTGTCAGTTACTTTTCGCCTCACTAGGACAAAACACTTGGCAGGAACGGCTTCCGAGATGAAGAGTTTATTTGGGCAAACAGATAAAGGGGATGTAGTCCGTCATGGCAGAGAGAGAGTGGCAGCTGGGATTGGTTCTGCAGTTTCTTCTCATCTCTTTGAACCAGGAAGCAAAGACTTTGGGCAGAAAGCGGGTCCAAGGTATAACTTCAATCAAAACCGTGCAGTGATCCACTCCTTCCAGTTGGGCCTTCCTGTTTGCTAAAGTCTCCATATAGCGCCATCAGCTGGGGAGCAAGTGTTCAAACACATGAGCCGATGGGGGCAGCTCACAGTGGAATCCTAACACTGAGAAGTGCAGATTCCTCACGTCTATTAGCATCCATCTGGGCCCAGCACTGTCTCGGCTTAGCCCTCATTAGAGACCCTCTTTGTCTAACAAAGTCCAAAGTTCCCAGCAGTCTTTAACTAGTGTTAACAGTGGCCTGTCTAGACGGGGGTTTCTAGGAACTTGGCTTCTTGTTCAAAGAATTGAAAAAGTATGCTCAAAGAGAGAAGAAGCAAGGAAGGATTTTATTCAGAATCAGAGCGAAGGTATAGGGTAGATAAGGCTGTAAGGGAACATTCAGCTCTGAGAAAGCTTGTCGCTCAACCTTCCTTCCCCTCCCCCCCCACGACTTCCGGGGATTTCCTTTTATGGGTTCTTGAGGGCTTGGTTGCTATGGGCGGAGTGAAAGTGGTTTCTGCTTTGATTGACAGGCTTGGGTTATGTAGGCCTTTGTTCAGTGCACACACCCTTTCCCACAATGCATCTGACTTTAATCGTATGTACATCCAGTCATGAATAAGATGGCAAATCAGGGAGTTTTTCCTAAAAGTTCACCCACTGGATAGTTTGCCTTATTGTACATGCACTTGGAACCAGGCAAGGAGGTACTGTCCCGCTCGCTGCTCCTAGTTCCAAAATATACTCCAGGATATGTTTAGCAACGAAAGGGGAATTTCTAGGGAGCTCTAGTTTGGAGTGAGAATAGACTCCTGGATAGAGAGAGGGGTGCGTAAGATTTGATGAAGGTGGGGTTTCCAAAAGGGCATTTATGTAATTGAAGCCAAGTGGGTTCCAGGTCGCTTAGTTGTCCCGACGCTTGTCTGCCTCGCTAGGACCTCCATCATCATCGAAGCCTTACTTATCCTTACCAGTGTCCTTTCAAGACGCTATTTTCTATTCTCGGCACCTCCTGTACCTGTTTTCTCTGTGCGAGCACCCAGACACAAGCTTGTCCTCCCCACCTCTACTCCCTGCTCCCAGGCTGCCCTTGAACCTCTCCCTTCTGATGATCCCTTCCACCCCTCTCTACCCCATGCAGCCCATTGATCGAGTTTCTCTGGATCTGTCTCAGCCACGCCTCACTTCTTTCCGGCTACCGCAGTGTGGACCCCAGAGGGGGCGCCACGCATCGCCTGTGTCCCCTGGGCCAGCGCTCCACCTGGCAGGCAGGCCTGTGTTTCCATTGCATTTGAGATTCGTTTTTGCCGCAGATGGTGAGACACGCTTTCACAGAAATGATTGCCCCAGAGGAAGGTTGTACTCACAGATCCCCAGGATAGGGAGGCAGGGAAGATCGCAGGGCATGCTGGGAAGTACTTGCCCTGGTCAGGAGGGCCTTGAGTGTGACTTCAGACAATGGATCCCTAAGGCAGGGCAGGCAGGCTTAGCAAAGGGTATTTGCTTTGATGTTTGGTTTGGATTTTTCCCCAGCACTGGAGATCAAACCCAGGGCCATCAGTATACAAGCACTGAGCCATATCTGCAGCCCCCAGGGCTGACTTACTTGAGTGATTCCAGTGTGTATGGGTCCTTGAAACTGTTCCTGGTCTGTTTGGGACTGGCCCTGAGGTGACTAGGTGTTGTGTAACTTTTTTTGAGAGATGTGAGCAAATGTAGGGAAGTGACAACAGACTTGACTGTTCATCCAGACCCAGCTGCTGGATCAGTGAGTTTGCTGGGACTATGTACAGGAGCATTTAGGACTAAGAGGCAGCTACATTACCAAAAAATTCACCCCAGCACACACATAAACACACACACACACACACACACACATACACGTATATATACACAAATATACATGTACACACACACAAATACAAGCATATAAATATATATACACAAATGTACATGCACACACAAACACAAATATGAACACATACATGCTCAAATATGCACATATACACATATACAAATATACACTTGTATACAAACAGGCACAAATATATATACACAAAATATACATATATGCATAAAGTATATACACACACAAATATACATATACACACAAAATACATATACACAAATATATACATATATAAACATACACACACATATATACACATATACACATACACACAAACACACATAAATATACACACATATATACACAGACAAATATATATACACACAAAAACACAAATGTACACACATACAAATATACATTTACACACAAACACACATAAATATACATACAAACAAATATACATACATATACATATATGCACAAATATACATGTAAAATACATATATACAAACACATATATACATGCATACACACATACATGCAAAATACATGTACACATATACACACATGCAAAATACATACATACATATACACACATGCAAAATACATATACAAACATACAAAATACATATACACATATATACACACACATAGACACATTTGCACAAACATACATGTTTTAGGTATGAAAGAAGCAAGGCTTTAAAATATGTAAGTTGTTGTTGGTGGGGATGTAGCAGGCTCTGTTTGGAGGCTTGGACTGAATTTGATCAGGAAGCTGAGACTGCCTGTCTATCAGCTGCTTGCTGGGTGACAGCTATCTGGGAAGGGGTGTGGACTCAGGGTGCATTAACTACTTTTAGTTGCTATGGCAAAACACCATGACCTAAAGAGACCTGAGGAAGAAAAAGTTTATTTGGGCTTATGGCTCAGAGTCTTTAATGGCAGGGAGGCACAGCAATAGATGGCATGAGTGATTGCTTTCTGTCACACAGGAAGCTGAAAGTGAACTCGAAACAGCGTGAGGCTCTAAACTCTTCAGGTCTGCTTCCTCCAGCAAGGATGTATGTCCTACAGGTTGCCTAACCTCACCCAAAACAACACTGTCAGCCATGACCAAGTATCCAATATACGAGCCCATGGTGGGCATTCCTCAGTCAGCCTCTGCAGGTGCCATGGGTCTCCAAGGGGCTCACAGGTGAAGGCTTCTTCCCCATTGTACCACCCCTACCTGGGGCAGTAAGGGTCTCACAGAGGGCCACTGGGGACACCCACTGCTCACCGTGGCCCACCTCCTCCCTTAATAAGAGGCAGCTTCAGCCCAGATTGCCATTATCAAAACTTCCCTTATTTGCTTTTCCTCGAAACATCAGGTTGGTTTTTTTTTTTTGCATTCATTCTCGGTCTTTAGCATATCGCTTTCCCATTTGCTTTTATTACAGGGTATGCTAATTGCTGTAGAGGAGGAAGACATTACATGGAGTGTGTACACACACATCCTCTAGTGGGTTCATTAAGTGTTAAATAATTAGGTTATTGGTGTTTTAAATGCTCTGTTATGCAAAAAAGAAATACTTTGTGGGTTGTTAGACGGATGTTAGAGAGAGTTAGTGATTTTAGGAAATTGCTGGGAATTTTGAATGAATTGGGAACATAGTATGGAATCTTCCCACTTAAAAGGTACAGTTTAGATGCAGAGGCAGGAGGATAATAATTTATAGCAATAATTTCTAGGCCAGCCTTGGCTTCAGAGGAAAATCCTGTCTTGAAAATTTGAGAACTGGAGATGTAGCTCAATGGTTGGAAACCTGTCAAGAACCATACAGCAAGGGGCTGGAGTGTGGTTCAGTGGTAGAGCCCCTGCCTAGAATCCCCCAGTGAGGGGTTGGGGGTGGCTCAGTGGTAGAGCCCCTGCCTAGAATCCCCCAGTGAGGGGTTGGGGGTGGCTCAGTAGTAGACCACTTGCCTTGCATGCACATGGCCTGAGGTTTAATCTCTAGGAGAACCTTACCACCTCAACCAAGATGGAAAATAATTTCTCATATTGGTCTATCTCTGGGCTGCAGAATTTTACTCTGCTCTTTTAAATGGCTACATAATATTTCATGGCACGGATGAATCAAAAAGTCAATGATTGAGTCCAGAATGAATCCCGCTACTTAGTCTCCCGAGGAGAGCTTGCTTTCTCTCCATCCTCCGCCCCCACAGTAAACAACCCTAAAACATCACTGAAGCCTTTCTGTGATTTCCTGTCAAATTGCTACAGGGCCGTGAGGACTCCTTTCTCCTAGTCCCATAGATTGGAGCAATATACACAGCAAACAGCTCCCATCTGAGCATGCTGTGCGTCCTTGAGTTTATACTAGTACAAGTAAGATTGTCTGCAGTGGGGTGGGCTGTTCAAAGGATACACATTTAAAATTTCAATAGATATTTTAAAGGTTAATTTGGCTAAAGGTCACAACAATTCACACCCAAGACCCAGACGACAGGGATTCCACAGTCTGGCTAGCACCAGAAGGCTTTAGCACTTACAATCATGCACTAATCTAATCATGAAAGATGGTAATCCCATCCTCAGCATCATTTCTTCTTCCCAGGCCGCTTGTGTGGCTGAGCCTCCCTCTGCCAAGCTTGCTAGGCCATTTTGATGTTCTTCTGTGAATTGTCTGCTTATCTTTTGACATGCTCTGACCTGACACCTCTATTGACCTGAGACCTCTATTTTCCCATTCATGAAATGGGGGCAATAGTAAGGTTCATGAATATTTAATAAGTCAAAGAGCACTGTATCTAATAGCAGTGGGTACACTATAATTCCCACAACTCATGGGTAGAGGCAGAAGGATCCTGATTTTAAGACCAGCCTTGGCTACATAGCAAGAATCTTTGGCAAAACAAGAAAACTTTTGAAGCCATCATTATTTTGACATATTGGATGCCAAATAGGGTCAAATGTGTTAATCACTTAAGTTCTCAAACTTCCTAATGCTGCAATCTTTTAATACAGTTCCTCATGTTGCAGTGACTCCCAGCCATAAGATTATGTTATTGTTACTTCATAATTGTAATTGTGCTACTTTTTGAATCATAATGTAATCATCTGATATACAGGGTATCATATATGACCCACAGGTTGAAAACCGCTGACTTAGAATTTTGTTTGTTTGTTTGTTTGTTTGTTTTTTAAATATGTCTTCCATACAGTAACCTTGGGAAGAAAGGGTTCATATTAAGGTGAGAGAAAGATCTTATGGGATGGATGATGTCAGGAGCCAGTGGCAATGAGAATTAGAATAGGCAACAACAATTGTCAAGAACTAAGATCAGGGGTAGATCAGGGGTAGCTCAGCACTCAAGAGCACTTGCTGCTCTTCCAGAGGACCAGAGTCCAACCCTAGAAGGCACGTTAAAAGGACAGGCGTGCTGGTTTGCACACCAAAACACCTGGCACTGGGCTGGAAGTGACAGGAGGGTCTCTAGAGCTGGCTGGCCGGCAGGAGACTGCTTCAGAAGACAGGTGGATGGTGTCCAGAGGAATGGCACCTGAGGTTGACCTTTGGCCACCAAGGACAGGCACAAGCATGTGCATGTGGTCACCTTCCAGCCACACACAAAAGAACTAAGGCTGGGGATTGAAATTCCGGTGATTGGCAGGGGCAGGTGTAGGGGCAGAGCCGGGAACTTGGAGTCGCACAGACAGTGCACAGGGATGGGCCCCCTTGTGTGTTTTAGTGAAATGGTGTAGCAATATTTTTATATATAAGTCCCAGTGGTGGGTTCCTGCTACCCACCCCAATGTTTAGCATTCCTGAGTGAAAGACACACACACACACACACACACACACACACACACACACACACACAGCCTCTATATTTTGATATGCCTTAATCAGCTCACTGGCTGGGTCACTGGCTAACCTCCATGTGGTTAATTCACCTGCTGCTGATAATCCAGAGCTATTCCATACTAAATCCTATATTCTATCTTGGCTGCCCTGGACCCAGTAGGCAGTCCTTCTGGGCTGCTCTCCCCAGTTCCTTCACATGGTTACCATGCCTCTCTGTCCTGCACTCTCCTCAGGCATGGTAGATCTCTTTCTTCCTTCCCTTTCTCCATCCCAAGCCAGAAAACTTCTTGAGTGCCCCCCCCCCCTCGCCGCCAGCTTTGTCTTCACTGCCTAGTCATTGGCTGCCAACATCTTTATTTACCAACCAGAACCAACTGGGGGCAGGGACCATCAGTGTTTTTTTTTTCTTTATTTACATTTCAAATGCTATCCTGAAAGTTCCCTATACCCCCCCCCCCCGCCCCTGCTCCCCTACCCACCCACTCCCACTACTTGGCCCTGGCCTTCCCCTGTGCTGGGTCATATAAAGTTTACAAGGCCAAGGGGCCTCTCTTCCCAGTGATGGCCGATTGGGCCATCTTCTGCTACATATGCAGCTAGAGACACAAGCTCAGGGGGCACTGGTTAGTTCATATTGTTGTTCCACCTACAGGGTTGCAGCCCCCTACAGCTCCTTGGGACCCTCAGTGTCTTAAGTGCGGGCACTCGTGTGAGCAGTTCCAGGGAATGTAATTAGTACTTGTAATACAAGCAGCTACAAAGTGCTGCTTGTATTATTCATCTGTGCCTCAGTGTTCAGAGGGTCTCACCAACCTGCCCACCGTCACACAGGACAAAAGCGGCAAGATGTTGAATGTGACCCAAAATGTGTGACCTTAGTCCCTGGCGACTCCTTTGTCCCATCTCTTTTGTCATGCGTGTTTCCGTGTGTACATGTTTATGTATGCATGACTGTGTATGTACTTGCATGTGGAGATGTGGAAGCCAGGGATCAATGTCAGGCATCATTCCCCAGATACTGTCTACCTTGTTTTCTGAGACAGACTCTCTCACTGCCTTAGGAGCTCAGCTCTCCAAGTGCACTGGAGTGGCTGGGCAGGAAGCCTCCCCAGTGCTGTATCCCTAAGTACACGCCGCCGCTTTGACACGTGTTCTGGGGATCCCAGCTCAAATCCCCATGTTTGTGTAGCCCACGGAGCCGTCTGTCTCCACGGCCCCAGGCCACCCCATTCCCTTTGGTTTGCTTGGCTGAGTTTTGAGATAAGTCTTGTGAAACCCAGCCTGTCTTTAAACTTACTCTGTAGCCAAGGCTGGTTCCTGATGTAGCTGACTTCACATGGCAAATGCAGGGGTTACAAGGGGGAATTCCACATGCCCCAGTCTTTGTTAGAAATTGAACCAAGCTGCTTTCCAGGTGGGCTGTGCCCTTATGAGAAACCCACCGCTCTGTCAGGTGTGAGCCCCAGCGTTTGCCATCTCTAGATTTCTCTGCTGAGTTTCAGGAAGAAAGCGGCAAGCTTCCCAAAGTCATTGTGTGTCCCGCATTCCCCTCTGATGCAGGAGACGCGTGCGTTACCATGCCAATTACGGCGGAAATGAACCAAAATGCCAAGTTTCAGCAGGAAGCCATTCATCTGCAGGTGCCTGTCATTAGGGGAGCTCAGGACGCTGGACGTTTGTGGGCACAGCCGATTCTAACTTTGTGCTCAGAAACAAACTATGTGGGCTTCTCGTTTGCTGTCACTCATGCTAACGCTAAAGTGTGCATGTCTATCTCAATGTTGTAATCTGGTACAACTATTTAAAATAAATCAGTAACACCTTCCCTCGGTGGCAGAATAGAAATGAACTTTTCCCTATGAAAATAAAATAAGAATTTTATGTATTATTATTTTTTTTATCGAGACTGGCAAAAACCTGAAAAGCAGCCATAAAAAGTGATTGGTTGCCTCTCTTCTCTCTTTCTGTCCATTTTTCCCCATTCTTTCTTTTTGAGTATAAACAATTCACCTCTCATATCCAGCCCTGAACAGGAATTGAACAAATAAACAGAATACCATAGGATTGTGTAGCTCTGCCTTAGAAAGCCCCATTCATGGGGCTGGTGAGATGGCTGAGTGAGAAACTGCTCGGTGTACAAGCACGAGGACCTGGATCTCCAGCATCTGAATACAAAAGTCAGGCATGGAGAAGGTGGAGGCAGGGGGACTCTCTGGCGGGCCAGCTTAGCTGATGTGGCAGAGAGGTACCAGGGTCAGTGAGAAACTCTGTCTCAACAATGCGGAAAGCGACAGAGACACAAGACATCAACCTGTGGCCTCTACTCGTGTATAAATGGGCAAGCAAATCCATATAGGCACATGTACACACGTGTTCATGAACACACACCACACACAGATTTAAAAATTTTCAATTTTAAGAAAGAAGCTAGAAGCTAGTCTGTTAGGCTGGAGGACAGGAGGGGTCAAGTGCCTGGAAGTTAGTTTTCCTTGTAGACAGTGGTTATACACATACGAATGTGTGCATGTGTGTGACACATGTGCATTGTAAGGTTTTGATGTAGCATCTGCATCAATCAGCACCAAGTCAGGAATGTTTCCACCACAGGAAATCGAATTTGACATCTCGGTCTTGAGCTAAAGAGATCCCGGTCTTTTCTCACCTGCCTGGGTTCTAGAGCTTTTCTGTGCCTTGCCTGTGCATCCTGCATGAATATCTGAACATGCCTTGAATGACCGGGCAGGACACTAGGGGAGTCTATTCCACAGCCTACAGTTTGATAAGCAGACCCTACCCAAACTGGTTATTGTAATGTAGGGGGAGTTGATCCATGCAAAACAATTCAGCATCTTTAAAGACAGAGAAGGTTGGAGAGGTATTTCAGTTTAGAGCTCTGTCTAGAATTATCCATTGAGGGGCTGGAGTGTGGCTCAGTGGTAGGGCCCCTGCCTAGAATCCCCCAGTGAGGGGCTGG
>NC_034612.1:31196664-31202179 GCF_900095145.1 Mus pahari
TGGCTCAGTGGTAGAGCCCCTGCCTAGAATCCCCAGTGAGGGGCTGGTGTGTGGCTCAGTGGTAGAGCCCCTGCCTAGAATCCCCCAGTGAGGGGCTGGTGTGTGGCTCACTGGTAGAGCCCCTGCCTAGAATCCCCCAGTGAGGGGCTGGAGGTGTGGCTCAGTGGTAGAGCCTCTGCCTAGAATTCACCAGTGAAGGACTCAGCAATAAAGGCCCTGGATTCCGTTCCCAGTGCTGCATAGGTGCACAGGAGGTCTATCTTTGAACATAGTCAGGAGCTGTGACTAGTTTTAACTTTAATGGTGGATCGTGCTTATTTGGAAAGATGACTTTAGATCAAGCCCAGGGTATGCTTTTAAAGGCTCATGAGATGCCCTGGCATGAGTATAGGAAACATAAATCTGAATACTTGGCTGTGTTTGGAAATTGTTGAAGCTAGATGAGAGCTCTGTGGGAGCTCCTTGGAAGGTCATCACTGCCACCCAAGGCTCCCCTAGGGGGCAGTATAGCACAGTAGTTGAGATGGAATGTGAGTTAGGCCAGATGGATGGGTGTGTACATTTCTCCGGGATGGGTTGATAAGAAGATGCTCCTAGGTGATATCGACTTGGTGTCTCACCCAAGTTTACTGTTACCCCTGGATTCTTTCTTTGCAAGGAGATCTGGAAGCTGACCTAGTAGAAGTCATTAACGGCTCCCAGGGCAGAGGGGATGATGGTTCAGCTGGAAGCTTGAGGACATGAGTTCAGATCCCAAGTACACATATGGGAAGGCAGGCAGTGGTACACACTCTGATATGCACATGGGCTCACAAATAGTATCTGAAGGCATGACTTTCGAGCTTAATAGCAAGCGCCTTTGCCTTTGGAGCCACCTTAGCCAGGCCCTCGTTTAGCTTTTGTTTTGAGACAGGGACTCCTGTAACTCAGGCTGGCCTCAAGCTCAATATATAGCCAGGGGTGACTTTAGAGTTTCTGATCCTTCTGCCTCCCCTCTGAAGAGCTGGGATCACCTGCATGCACCACCATGCATGGTTACGGAGGATGGGGATGGAGCCTAGGGCTTCCCCATGCTAGGCAAGCACCCCACTAACTGAGCTGTGCCCCAGGTTTGTGTGTTTCTAATGCCTCAGCAGGAGGCAACTGAGGTCCCCTGAGGTAACAGGGCTCTTGCCTTGCCCTGCAGGAGAGGATTTAGAGTAACTCAGGACACAGGAGCCCTGTTCAAGGGTTCGGAGCATCTATGGGGGGGAGAGGGAGGGGCTGAGGGTGGGTAAATGTCCCTTCTCTTAGCAATGCAAGTGAGCATTTCAGAGGGGACAGTCCAGCTTGCTTGTCCTAGTACGAACTTCTGGTTTTGGAGGGCTAATGGTGGATTCTTGGTAAACCAAGCAGGGGGTTCTTTATCATAGCTGTCTGGCTTTCCGGCTCAAATCTAGACCTGTTGCTTTGGGTTCAGCAGTAAATGAGGCTATGACCAGTGAGCTATGATGTTAACTCAACCAGGAGAGAAGCTCTGCTTAAACAAACTGGGAACAGACCTCCTGCCTCTGGGGCTGGATGTGGCACGGGAGTTTCCAGGTCAGACACGGGAAGCAGATCCATCTTTCCCTGAAACTGTCTTTAAGCAATTGCAAGACTGTTGCCATTTCCGTTAAAAACTTATTTATATATTATTATTTGTGTGGATTTGTGTGTGTGTGTGTGTGTGTGTGTGTGTGTGCAGGCATGTGAGTTTGTATGTCTGTATGATGTATGTGACTATATGTATATGTGTGTGGTATATGTGTATGTATGTTTCTCTGTGTGTATGAGGTATGTATCTATGTATTCTCTGTGTGTATGTTTGTATGTGGCATATGTGTGTGTGTATATATATATATATATATATATATATATATATATATGTGTGTGTGTATCCATGTTTCTGTGTATCTATGAGGTATGTGTCTGTGTGTGTTTGTGTGTGTGCTTGTGTGTATAGGAGTTGATTGTGTGTCTGTGTGTATGTGTTTATGGATGCATGTTAATACATGTGCTGATACCTGTGTGTGTGGTATATGTGGTATACTCATTGCTCCTGCATGTGTGGAGGCAAGAGGAGGATACTGTGAGTCCTGCCCATCACTCTTCATCTTACTCTCTTGAAACAGTGCCTCTCACTGTACTCGGAGCTAGGGTGGCAGCCAGCAACACCCAGCAATTCTCCTGTCCCACACTCCATCCTGCCAGAGTCTTTATTTAGTGCAGGTGTTTATTTGGCCACGCCCAACTTTTTACCTGGGTGCTGGGGATTTGAAATCAGGTCCTCATGCTTATGCATTGAGAGCTCTTACCCAGTGATCCACCTCCCTAGCCCCTTGTTTTGTTTCTGAAATAGAATCCTACTGTGTATTCTAAGCTGGTCTTGAACTTGTGATCCTCCTGTCTCCGTCTTCTGAGTGTAAGAATTACAGGTGTGCACCATCACACAGGGTTTACTATTATTATTTCAATGCCACATCTGATGAGGCAGCCCACGATCATCTGACGTGTGTCAGTTCACAGTGCTAGCGATGGCATCAGGAGCACTCTCTCCTGAGCGGGACATGAAATGCCTGGTCATCTGTCAGGCACACAGGCTCCTCTTTGGTGAACAGGGCAGGTTACCAAGGAGGAGATGGAGGATTGAGAAGGCAATCTGGAATAACTCAGAACCACTTAGGAGCTCTCATCAAGTCCTCGTCACCTCGGATCCTGCAGGACACCAAAAAGCTCCAGGTAGCCGTAAGGGACCATAGAGAATTCACACTTAACAAACACCCTTCTGCTTCTGCTTACTAGAATGTTTCAGGTGAATAAGGAAAGAAGAAAGAACAGCTTGCCCTCTGGTTTCATTTCCATTGCTGTGATAAAATACTCGGACAAAAAGAAATTTGAGGGAGAAAGGACTCATTTTAGCTTATAACTCAGGTGATAGCCAACTCTTGTGGGGAAGTAAAGGCAGCAGGAACTGGAAGCATCTGGTCACCTCAGATCCCCAGTCAAGAACAAAGAGAAATGAAGGCATGTGTGCCAAGTACTCCACTCACTTTCTCTACTCTCATACAGCCCTACTCTGAATTAGGGAATGGTGCCACCCACGGTGGGCTGTGTTAACAGCCATTGAGATTTTCTTCCCAGGTGACTTTAGGTTGTCAAAACTGACAACTAAAACCAACCGCCACAGCCACACTCAGCCTAGAATAAGAGTGTAACCTGGACCTTTGGGCACAAGCATCTCTTTTACTCTTTGGGAAAGACACATACGTTTTTCTTTGCTCTGTGAGGTTGGGGGAGCCTTTCCCAGTGTCTCCCTCCACCAACTAGGACCAAATAGCAGACTTGTGGTGGCAATGGTAGGGTGGGGGCTGCACCCCTATTCTTTACAGTAGCCAGGTTGTTCCTTCCAGCTAGCTACTGGCTTCTCTCAGTTCTTTTGAGAACACTTAGGAAAGTCACTCACTCAAACCCTATTAGATTTGAGTCTATGATTCTCAAAGCATCCAAAATCCTGCTTGGCTCATACGGGGGAGCTTGCAGGTATGTTTGCCATCAGACAACACTTTCAGTTTGCAGTGGTGGTTCCCAGGAAAGGGTTAAACTCCCAAAGCAGTTAGCAGAAATCAAAGACTTGCACACTCTCATTATCTCCTAACAAACAGATCAGGTTAATAGCTGTCACCACTGCTTTCCACACAGCCTCCTATCATGGTGTTCTATGAGTGCTGACATCCACGTGTTTGCCACAACTTGACAGAATAATAGCGGCTCCCACCAGAAGTTCCCTTTAATGTTTTACATACTCTTTCCTGCAGGTTGCCTCAAAGGATTTGAATAATTACTGTGTTTAATGGGGGAGATCCTTCCCTTGTCTAATCTCCTCCTGCAGACACATTGCTGAACGGTTCAGGGTGCCCAAGGGTGTCTGACTCTCCACATGTACCCACAAATTCACTCATTCTTTAACTTTTTCAGTCCTGGAGGGGGTGGAACTAAAGGGCCTTTTCAAATGGTGGGGACATACCTGTCTGCTGAGCCTCACCTCCAGCCCCTCACTGGGGGCTTCTAGGCAGGGGCTCTACCACTGAGCCACACCTCAGCCCCTCACTGGGGGATTCTAGGCAGGGGCTCTACCACTGATTCCTGCCTTCACTCTCTGTTTACATTAAAAAGGTTAATTTTTTATGTTTATGTATGCTTGTGTGTGTGTGTTTGTGTGCGTGTGTGCATGTATGTAGGCTGTTGCCACATATGTGCAGGTGCTCGATCATGGAGACCAGAAGGGAGTATCATCATGTCACCCTGGACTGCGGATACAGTTGGTTGTGAGTCACCTGATGTGGGAGCTGGGAACTAAACTTAGATCCTCTGAAAGAGCTACAAGTACTCTGAACTTCTGAGTCATCTGCCCAGCTGCTCCCTTTACATCTGTAACAGAGCTCACTGAATTGCCAGGGCTGGCCTTGAACTCTCTCTCTCTCTGTATGTGGCCCATCTTAGCTTTGATCTTACTGCTTCAGGATCCCCAGGCCTGTATTCCTGGGCCTGCCTGACTCCTGTATTTGTACCAAGCACATACACAAACCTTTAGAAGCCATTGTCTCTGGACAGAGGTTGCCAGATGCTTAGCCAGGTGCTGGGAGGCAAGGCTGGGTGCCCCTCTGCCTCCACCCTTTCCCAGCCTCTGCCCTCTGACTGGCCTCCTGGAATTTAGCAAGGAGCAAAGTGACTCTTAAGCCAGCTGTGTGACCTCAGACAATCTTCCAAGTCCCCTAAGGGTATTGTTCTGGGTATATGGCTGTCCCCTGAGGAGGTATTGGAGAAGACCTCCAGCACCTGAAGACTCGGCTGTATTGGAAGAAATGGGTCTTTTCCGAGGCAATTACATTAAGGTGCAGTTCAGAGGAAAGACAGCACTGACTCAACATGACCACATGTATGTGTGCAGGGGGTGTAGGGGGGCTGGACCCAGAGACAAAAGCCAAGAAGAGAACACACATGTGGAGGCACACTGAATGACACAAACCAGGAAGCCAGAGGCTGTTGAGACGTGGGAGAAGCCAGGGTGGCCCGAGGGCGGATGATGGTGGACCCCAGTCCTGGCCTCTGGAACTTCAAGAACATAAATGCCTGCTGTCTTGTATAACTGTTGCCTTGGAAGAGTAATAGTACCAAAGCCAGATCCTGGCTGGAGAGATGCTGGTGCTAACTGTGAGGTCATCGTGGGCTTCTGTAAGGTCATGGAAAACGTTTAGTGAGAGCCCTGTGTGGTGGCGGATATCTCTAAGGCCAGTACCCGAGACTGGGTTACCATGTTTGTCAGTTTGAGGCTAGCTTGTGCTACAAAAAGGCTGAGACAGAAAAAGTGAGAGATCAAATTAGTTAACTTTGTAAACTGTCTCATAGAGAAAGAAGGAAGGATGGGTGGAAGGAAGGGAGGAAGAGAGGAAGGAAGGGAGGGAGGGAGGGAGGAAGGGAGGGAGGAAGGGAGGAA
>NC_034612.1:31203119-31205807 GCF_900095145.1 Mus pahari
CACACACACACACACACACACACACACACACACACACACACACATACACCCTCTTATCAAAAGCAGGAAAACAGTTATAGATCCTTTGTATTGAGGCCATCCCATTGCCTTGCTCGCCCTCCTCCCGCACCTCATCCACTTCCCTTTCCTAACAGGTCTAACTTGCGAAGATTCTATGTGGCTCTCTTGCAGCATACTAATTAAATGTTTCAAATGCTCTTTATCCATGGTTAAGTGAAGATAAAATTTTAATGATTTAATTAGCAAGCTCTAGGAAAAAAAATCATAATGAAGAGAGGCATTTGCAACTGTCCTGGGCTTTATGCATTTCTGCGCAATGCTGTGCTGGAGGCAGGAGGAGGCTGAGCCAAAAACGTTCTCTGCCAGGCTTTCCGGAAGCAGGGACCTGGCTGGGTCCTCAGGGACCGAGGTCTTGCGAACCTGAATAAAGTTTTATTTCCAGAAGGGATGGGACAAGGGTCCCGGAAAGGGATCCACCCAGAGATGAGATAGCGACTGTCAGTCCTCTCAGAGATGCTTCCAAGGCAGGATGTGGTGTAGCTGGGATCCTGGCACTCAGGGGCTGAGGAGGGAGGATTTGGAAATTCAGGCTAGCCTGGGCTACATAGCATTTTCAAGATCAACCTGGATAAGTTCTCAGTACTGAAAAAAAAAAAAAGGCTCAAACCAACCAATCAATCAATCAATTATGCTGAAGAGATGGCTCCATGGAAAAAGAGCTTGCTCTGCATGTGTTGGGGCTATAGTTCAGATCTCCGGCATCCCACATGAAAACCAGCTGGTCACTGTGACCTGTGATCCTAATGCTTACAGGATGGAGACCAAGGATCCCTGGCAAGGCGGCTAACTAGAACAGCTGAATTAGCAAGCTTCTGGTTCAACGAGACTCTGGCTCAGTAAATAAAATGTGGAGCAACCGAGGAAGACACCTGACTTGGATGGCTGGCTCTCCCCATGTATACATGTATACACATGTGCATGCATATACATGTGTGAACAACCATACAGCACGAGGCACACTACCACACACATACAGAAGATAAATAAATAAAGCCCTGCAGTAATTCCACAGATGTTCTAGAAACAGACCCCTTCCCCACGCCTCCCCTTCCCCACGCCTCCCCTTCCCTACGCCTCCCCTCTGCTGCTTTATGCCTTCCCTTCTGAGAGGCGCTGGCATTCCCTTGTTTACTGTGGCTGAGTAATGCCACCTGCATCCATGGTCTGAGGTTACTAAAGGAAAACCCACAGCCTTGGGAGGATGGGGTTGAGATAGAAAAATTAATTGCCCTGTTGGAAGAACTTTTGTGTTGGAAGCCTCTGTAGGAGCTCATCTTTCAAAGTGTAGTGTGTTTGAGTGTGTATGCACGTGCATGTGCTCATGAGTACATGTGTGTGTGCATGTGTGTGTGCGTGTGTGTGTGCATGCATGTGTGTGTGNNTGTGTGCGTGTGCGTGTGTGTGCGTGCGTGTGTGTGTGCGTGCATGTGAGTGTGTGTGCGTGCGTGTGCATGTGTGCATGCATGTGTGCGTGTGTGTGTGTGTGTGTGTGTGTGTGTGTGTGTGTGTGTATAAGTCAGTAGGACAGCCAGCTGAGGGTATAGGTTGACTTCTGTGGTATATGCTTGCCTGGCATGTGCAAGGCTCTGGTTTCAACAGCAGCACCATAAATTAAAAAATAAAGCAGGAAGAGGAGGAGGGAGAACAGGGGAGGAGGGAGAACAGGGGAGGAGGAGTATAATACAGGAGGAAGAGGGAGAGACAACAGAGGAGAGTAAGAGAAGAGAAAGAAAGAAGGGAGGAGGGGAGGAGTGGAGGAGGAAGAGGAGCAGGGAAGGAGAGGGATGAAGATGAAGGGTGGTGAGAAGAGGAGGAGGAGAGAAGAAAAGACAAAGGAGAGGAGGGGAGAGGGAGGAGGGGACGAGGAGGAGGCTGCTGCTGACGTGAGAGCCTTCCCACCTAGATGGATCTGCCCACTTCCAGGCCCCTAGCCTGCGTTACTCACCCTATTCTCCACCATCAAGATCATTTATTCACCCCTTCCTATTTATCCCTAGCCAGAAGCCCACACATTTCCCAAATGGCTTTAGAGAAAGCAGAGCACATAGTGTTTGCTTGGCAGAAGAGCACATGTCCTGAAAAGACAGTGGGTAGTATCTTTCAAGCCAGCCCTGGCACTGGGGAGAACGGTGTGTGCCCAGCTGTTCAGAGAATTGGCTACAAAAGAGGAGTCTCTGGTGCCCGTGCCTGGCAACAACCATACTCAACCAGGAACATAGACTTCGTCTTTCTGGAATACATTCTGCTGCTTAATCAGGGATACCCACTGTACCTGCCTGAGCCAAAGTCTGACCATTTCTCACAGGTGGGCAGGATACAGACAGCAGTACACATTAATTCCCCTGCCTTTGCCCAGGGAAATACAGATCAGTGGTAGAGTACCTGCCTAGAATCCCCCAGTAAGGGGCTTGTGGTTCAGTGGAGTAAGCAATGTCCTAGCCCCTCACTGGGGGATTCTAGGCAGGGGCTCTACCACTGAGCCACACCCCAGCCCCTCACTGGGGGATTCTAAGCAGGTTCCCCTCACTGGGGGATTCTAGGCAGGTGCCCCTCACTGGGAGATTCTAGGCAGGGGCTCCACCACTGAGCCACTTCCCCAGCCCCTCA
>NC_034612.1:31206152-31232121 GCF_900095145.1 Mus pahari
GGGGATTCTAGGCAGCAGCTCTACCACTGAGCCACGCCCCAGCCCCT
This sequence comes from Mus pahari, assembly GCF_900095145.1. NCBI lineage: Eukaryota > Metazoa > Chordata > Mammalia > Rodentia > Muridae > Mus > Mus pahari. The sequence goes on from NC_034612.1 coordinate 31,206,200, forward strand.
CACTGGGGGATTCTAGGCAGGTTCCCCTCACTGGGGGATTCTAGGCAGCAGCTCTACCACTGAGCTTTATCCAGCATTCTTTTTACTTTGAGATAGTCTCACTAAGTTCCCAGTCTGACTTCGAACTGAGACCTTTAGGGATTACAGGCCTGTGACACTAGAAATTGCTCATAGCTCTTCTTCAGTGGAGTCTTCCTCTTGACATCTACCCTTTGTCCTAAGCTCTGGAGCCAGAGAATGACAAGCAGGGATGGCTCCGAGTCTCCAGAACCTGTCTCCTATCCCAGCCCCAGAAACCACAGCGGAGACTTTTCTCCATTTCTGTCTGCCTCCTGACCCACACTGCTGTTTCATAACATGGACCTGTGTGGTGTCTCTTGCCTCCTGAGTCAAAGGATCTGTAAACATATATGCACACACACACAAACACATGAATGCATGCACACACACACACATACACACATATACCTGCACACACACATGTACACAGGCACACATGCGCAGGGTGAGGGGTACTTATACAGCATAGTTAGGGGGTACTTATCGGAGCATATGCTACCCACAAACTGCGGCATCAGAAAGTCTTACTTTCTGCATGGCTGATGAGTTCCATAGTTGCATTGATGGGTTGCCAGCCCCCTTCAGTGAATCTTCTACACTTTGTATACTATACCACCTCCAGAGACCATGTAACAGCTGGGGCAGAATTGCATACAGCTAGAAGAGCGCTGCAGGAAGAAGTGGCTGGACTCTTGGGATCTCCCCATGGCCTCCGAGAGCAAGTGTCAAGAAGCCCGGTCTTGAGGATCACAAGTCACAAGTTATAGCTACTCTCATGAGGATGGTAATGATGGTTAGACAAGACCTCTATGTAGTCCAGGCTAGCCTGCAACTTTAATTCTTAAGGACTGAGGTAACAGGCGTGTGCCATCATGCCTGGAGTTTCTTTTCCCTTCTTGCCAGTTACATGTGTATCTATGTCTTATAATACTTGATTAAACACATCCTGAGTGAAAGTGACACTGATACACACTACCTAAGGATACCCTGGTCCCTGAAGCCAAAAGCACCTGAAACTCAATTTTCAAGGTTAAAATAAACATATAAACATGTGTGTGTGTGCGCGCGCGTGCGTATTCATGCTCCAGCACGTGGATGTCAGAGGACAACTGGTGGAAGTCATTTCTCTCCTTCCACCACATAGGTTCTGGGAGGCCATGAACTCAGGTCAATCAGACTTAGCAGCAAGCAGCTAAAACCACTGAGCCCTCTCAGCAGCCCCAAAGCCTCTGAGAAAGAATGAGCTTCTGCATTTAGTAGCTCTCAGCTAATGACTGATGTATGGACATACGCATGTTTAATATACTCAGCACAATATACTTAATATAAATACATATTTCAAAATACAATAGAAACATAACCATAAATATTGCTCTCAGCACCAGCCAGTCTGAAACTTGGATGGCATTGGTGTCCTGCAGTTAAGTGTCAGTTGCCAGTGTGGTTGGCTCCATGTAGTCTTTCCTGAGTTCCCACTCTGGCCTCTCTCTCATTCTTGACCCATGCTTCCTTCCTAGAGCCACCACCCAAAGACCACTCTGCGTTCACATTGTTCCTTCGGTGTCTGTTCTACAGAAATTCACACGAACACCATGAGTGAGCAAACCCATATTGTTCTAAGATACCCCATCACGTTCTGTGGAGGGAGATGCACCCATCAGTGCTAGTTGGAGCAATATGGAGAGTCACAAGTCAATTTGTTTATCTTAGAATAGGGTTGGAAGACTTAAAGTGGTTCAGTCACTTTTTTTTCTTTTTTCTTTTTTGTAGTTTAAACAAAGACATGGGGATTTATTTGACACATTTAGAAATATTTGTATTAATTCTTAGAGAATTTCATACAATGGATTTTTATGGCATTCACCCCTACTCCAAACTCCTTCCAGACCCACCCTGGTCATCGTTACCTCTCTACCTGCTCCCTCAAGTTTTACTCCCAATTCCCCTGAGTTAGTTTGCATAGGGCACCCTACTCTTGGCAGTGGAGCCTGCCCTGGCTTGTGGTCAGTCTACCAGGGGTCACATAATTAAAGAAAACCAATTCATTCTCTCTCAGCAGCTATCAAATGTCAAGAGCTTGTCTGATAGGGGTGTGGTTTAGTGTCCCCTCCCCCTCCATGCTGGGACATGGTCTGGCATGAGCTTGCAGTTCTTACACATGTTGGTGCAATAACTGTGAGTCCATCTGTGCAACTGCACAGTTGTGTTATCTCCCATCTCTTAGTCTGACAATCTTTCTGTTCCCTCTTCCTTGAAGAGGTGTGTGTGTGTGTGTGTGTGTGTGTGTGTGTGTGTGTGTGTACTATATGTATACATCATTTAGAGTATTCTAAAATCTCTTATCCTGGACATGTTGACCAGTTGAGGGTCTCGGTGACATTACTTTTTGATGTGTATGTGTGTGTGTGTGTGTGTGTGTGTGTGCTCATGCACACATGTGTGCACATGTGCTTGTAGAGGTCAGAGAACAACCTCAGCTGCTACCCATCAGACGCTGTTCACCTCCTTTGAGACAGAGTCTCTTACTGGCCTAGAGCTCACCAAATTGGCTGGATGGTCAGTGAACTGAAGACATCCTCCTGTCTCTGCCTCTCCAGCACTGCCTGGCAAGCACAGGTCGTCACGCTAGGCGCTTTTATGTGGGTGGTCAGGATGAAACTCAGGTCCTTATGCTTGCAGGCAAGTACTTTATTGACTGACCTGTCTCCGAGTCCTTTACTTGGTGAGAAAAGCTACTGAGTCCTGTTGATGGCAGAGCTGGCACAGAAGCATCCAGAAGGGTGCAATGCTTGGCCCTGGACAGCTGCCTTGGGTGTGTTTTTGACCTGTAAATACTCAGATCCACTCTTAACTCCCAATGTTGGCTGCCCATTCTTGTCAGGAACTCTGAGTGCAGTCCAGGACAGACAACGAGGCCAGGGCATGAGTTTCCCCATCTCCTTCCTGGTCGGATCTTTCTGGGCCAGTTGTGTCCCTCCAGTGAGCCTAAGGTCATCTCATAGTAGCCATACATACAGGAATTCTCCTTTCTGAATCTCGTCTTTCCTTGGAGATGGCCTTGCTGCACCAGCCACAGTGTGTTGCATTCCTTATGTGGATTCCTGGTAGCCTTCTTACCTGGTATATAAATTTGCAACAGGCTCTCATATAGTGCAGACTGACTTTGAACTCCCTACATAACCAAAGAGAACCTGGAACCTCTGATCCCATGTTCTAGGATGACAGGTGTGTGCCACCACACCTGGTTTATGAAATGCATGGCTTCATGCATACTAGATAATCATTCTACAGCCCCTCCTCTACCCTTCAAAGTAGCTTCCAGTTTCTCAGCTCACCTTGAGTTAGTTACCTTGAGCTTGGCACACCGTCTTCCCTGACATGTCCTGACAAAGACGTCCCTTTCACTATCTGTGGAGGTTACTGTTCTTTGTAGTCGGATATGTGACTTTGGGCTTGAGGCACAGAAAAGCATCCATCCCCCAAAGCCCACGATGAAGGCAATGCAGGAATTGGGGGGGGGGGAGTCCCATTGATAGCACTGTTGGAATTGAAGGTCCTCTTCAGGAGAGGCTGGCTCTGCTGGGCCTGTTTTACATTCCTTCACGGAGACAACCCTTTGTTTCAGAGTGAAAGACTGAAGGACGATATATTTATGCCAAGAAGCCTTTTCTTGTCATTAATATGTTAACAAATGCTGTCAAGTAGCAGTCGCAGTCCACAGACTGCTGTTGGCAGGCTGCATGCTGCCAGACAAGGTTGAGTCTGTTGTACACAAGCCTGGCTTCTTTTGCCAGGAGGTCTTGGCATCGGAGGTCATTGAGTCCCGCTTTGGGACCCACCTATCCTGTCAACGGTGACAGTGTCTCATGTGTGAAGAATATTTTCTTACATTCAGTGATGCTGAATTCCTTCTTGCAAGGGGGAGTTGGGACACAGAGAAGCAAGCACCAGTTCACGATACAAGAAGAGAAGAGATGGGGAGAGGAGGAAGGCCTAGTGCAGGGGTGAGAAGGGCTGAAGTCAGGATGACCACAGACAGATGTGAGAGGTGCTATGAGCTTGAGAAAGGCTCATGGAGAGGCAAATGTCAATACAAGGGAAATTGATGGACTGGAAAATCAATGGTGGTGCTGGAGGGGCTTAGGAAGTCAATACTGGGACAGCATGCAGAGAAGCTGCCAAGATGGGCGTGCTCTAAGGTGTGAGTGAGCCAAGTATGTGAAGCAGAAATACCAAACAATCTATGGGAGAGGTGTATCAGACAGCTATAGCTATGAAATCACTGCTTAACAAATGACTCCAAAGCTCAGTGGCTGGGTATGGTCATGTTGGTTCCAAGGTTTGTTTGACATTTGGAAAAACTTCATGGATGCGATGGTTAGCTTTGTCTACTTGACATAACCTAGGATGATCTGGAGAGGGTCTGAATGGAGGATTATCTTCACTGGGTTGTTATGGGACCATTTCTGTAGGGGACTGTTTCCATTTCGTTTATTTTATATGGGAATACCAAGCCTAATGTGGGCAGTACCATTCCCTAGACAGGGGTTCCTGAACTGTGTAAGAGTAGAGAAAGTGAACTGAGCACAGCAAAGGAGCATGATAGCACTCATTCGTTCTGCTCTTGACGAAGGATGTTATATGACCAGCTGCTTCAAGCTCCTGCCTTGCCTTCCCTATAGTGATGGACTATAATGTGGAATTGCCAGATAACAAACCTTTTCTCTCCTAAGTTGTTTTCTGTTAGGGTACTTTACCATAACAACAGAAATAAAACTAGAATGGTGGGCTTGGCCAAGATGGGTGTGATCAATGCCACTCTTCCTCCTGAGACAGTCATTTCTCTAGGCATACTTAATTCATGCTGATGGCAGAAGATAAAAGAAGAAATTAAACTACAGGCACTCTTGGTATCTACACTGGGAACAGGCACATGCTCATATTTCATTCCCACAGCAGGAATGTTACCACAAGGGGATCGTGGATTCATTTTCTCATGACCAGCCGTGATAGGATATCTGACAGAAACAGCTTAAAGGAGGGAGGGTTACTTTAACTCATGGTCTTAGGGGATGTCAGTCTGTTGTTGAACTCAGTCCTCCCATTCAAACAGTCACCACCTCCATCAGATTAGCTGAGCCTGCTGCAGAATACAGTCTGGAGCAGGCATGTTAATTATTGGTGCTCCCTCAGAGGACAAAGAAGTTGGGAAAGATCATTGGGCCCTCACCTGAAAATCCAGCTGCTTCCTATAGCCATTTAAATGCAGTTCTGCCCTAACTGTTCATGACTTTGGGATCTAGTGGGTGTGAAATAATACAGGCTAGATATTGCTAGCTGAAGAGACCCCATTTATGCAGCTAGCACTGCTCTTGCTGGACAGACTTTCGAGTGAGTCTGCTCTGCATTTTTCCATGTTCCTACCCATAATCCCTCACTCATGCTCTGGAATAAGCCTGATAAACTAGTTGAGTGGAATCAAACTTTTGTTTGTTAATGAGACCTTTGGTGGTGAGGGGTGTTGTTTATATCTTCCCGAGGAAGGAATTATCACAACCCAGACCGTCATGTCAATGAAGGCAGGGAGACAGGATTGCGACAGCTCTAGTCTTGGTGGTGAGGTTTTATTGTGTCAGCATTCATATCTCAGCAGATGTGGGAGTGGAGATCTGGACCAGAAGCTGAGATGGAAGCGGAGTGGAGGTAGAAAACTTCAAAGCTTCATCTTGCAATGATCCACCTTCACCAGCCTTGCCTTGCACCCCAAAGTTTCTGCACCTCCCCAAACAGCACCACCATCTAGGGACCAAGTGTACAAGCACGTGAGCTTGAGTCAGAGGGCAGGGATCACATGCAATGTACAGCAGTATGGACACGGGAGAGATGGGAGATCCATGGTGAATCTAATACTGAGCTGCTGGAGACACACAAGTGTAAACATAGGAACTGGGCTGGCCTTGAATTCACACTCCTCCTGTCTCAGCCGAGTGCTGGGTGAAATGCCACCTTGCCTGGCATTACCTTTTCATCTTGCTAGATCATCACTGGATTAGAATTTCTTCCAGAGCAGAGTTCCATGGCAGTCACTATGACAAGTCTCAGCCCCACCAGTGACCAGCTGTTGGTGACCCTCCATTTATTTACACAACTTATTGGTGATGCTTCCGATGGGTAGTCTTTCGTGTGAGATACTGTGAAAAGAGGGGATGCCTGACTGTTCCTTTTGGAGGTCCCAGTGTTGTCCAGTTATTTAGTATCCTGTAAACTTGCAAATGGCCAAGGAATGGATTGGAAGGAAGCAAAACTTTTAAGTTCTTTTAACTCTGAGCAGAGGGTCCAAACCAGTATGATAGTGAACTGCTAGTATCTGAAAAGGTCTCCGAAAAGAGAAGAAAAGAAAAGAAAAGAAAAGAAAAGAAAAGAAAAGAAAGCTAAGGAAATCTAGAGAAGGCAAATTAATGTAGTTTCAAATATAAACCTTTACTCCCGTCCAGTGGGATCTCTTGTAGTCCAGGCTGGTCTTGAACTCACTATGTAACTGAAGATACCTTGAACAGATCCTGCTGTCTCTACATCCCAAGTGCTACGACTACAAGCATGCACCATTACACTCTGTGTTATACCTTAGGGAGAGAATCCATACTAGATTGTGCATACTAGATTAGCACTCTACCAACTGAGATATATCCTTGGCCCTAGATGTTTTAAGAGGAAGTTTTCTGTCTATGCCTGTGTGCACATATGTATGTGGATGCATGGACACGCCTGCACCTGTGTGCACGTGTGTGTAGAGGCCAAAGACAACCTCAGTTGTCAGATGTTGATAACCTTGGGAGTTTTGAGACCAATCCTTTCACTTGCCTAGAACTCAGTGATTTGGCTAATCTGGCTGGCCAGTAAGCACTCAGAAATCTTCCAGCCTCTGCCTCCACCCCAGTAGGAGTATACGCATGTGCAACCACGCCTAGCCCTTTCTTTTTAAAATTCTGGTTATGAGGATGAAACTCAGGTCCTCATGCTTGCAAGGCAAGCACTTCACCAACTGAGCCATCACTGAAACTCTTTAAAGGATGCTGTAAATCTCCCTTTATTTATACAACTCGCTGGGCTCTAAAACTTTCAAAAAAAAATCTGCATCCAATGGCCATGTCCTCAGAAACTATAGTCTGTTTTAGTGTTCTCTTTATAATGAATTTATGACTTGGCAACAAGAACGCATATAAGATGACCCTTTGGTTGACCTTGAACTTCCAGTTGCAGACCCAAGAGGTCACAATGAAGCTTGCTCTCCTCCCAGGAGCCTTGCTGGGCACAGCTCACGTGTGCAGAATCTTAGTGTACCCTGCAATGCATTCCTCACGATGCCCTATCCCTACATAGGCACACTGTAACAAATAATCTAGTAAATGATACTAATGACAAATTATTCCAGTGCTGGGTTTTGTTAAAACATTGAAGAAGATAAAATTAAGTGTCAGCTTTTGTCACTGTGACAAAAATGTCTGAGAAAGTCAACTTAAACTAGGAAAGAGGCCAGGAGAGAGATGGCTGACTTGATAGACTGCGTGTTTGCAAGCATAAGAACCTGAGTTTAATCTCCAGCACCAAGTAATGCATGGTGGTGCCTATTTGCAATCTAAGTTCCAGGACGGCAGAGGCAGGAGGATCCCTGGGCCTCACTGGCCAGCCACATAGCCTACTTAGTGAATTCTCAGCTAGTGAAAGATACCATCCCAACAGCCAAAGTAGGTGGCATTTTGAGAAAGAAGAGCAGATGTGGCTCTCTGGTGTGCACGTGCGCGGGCACACACACACACACACACACACACACACACACACACACACACACCCAGACACATACACACAACTGCATGTATGAACACACATACACATGCAAGTAAAGGCCAGATCAGGATGTCAGGTGTCTTTATCTCTTGCTCTCCACTTTATAGTCCAGTGCAGCTTCTCACTGAACTGCAGATCACCATTTCAGCCAGACTGGCCAGCCATCTGCTGTCCAGGTCTGCAGGTATCTGTCTTTCAGTGATTGGGTTCTGGCACACACAGCCATGCCTGGCTTTTGCTGTGGGTGCTAGAGATCAAAATTCCAGTTCTCATGTGTACAAAGTAAGCTCTTATCCATTGAGCCACCTTTCCATCTCTTCCAGTGCTTTGAATAGTCAGAAAGCAAAACTTTTCACTTTCCATATGAAAAGGTACCTTTTGTTTTGTATCTCTGTGTACATGTATATGTATGCCTGTGTGTATTTTCATGCATGCACACATATGCCTGTGTATATATGTGTGAATGCATGCACATGGATATCTGCATGTACATGCGTGGGCATGTGTGCCTGTGTGTTAATGACTGCACATGTGTGCTTTTCTGTGTGTTTTTGTATACATATGTATGTTTCTGTGTGCACACCTGTGCCTGTGTGTGCATGTATGAATGTATATATATGTGTGCCTCTGTATATGCATGTATTCTGCATATATATATATATATATATATATATATATATATATATGCACAAACATGCATGCCAGTGTATGTCTCTCTGCATATGTATGCCTGTGTGTGCATGTGTGCACATGTGCCTTCAGAGGACATCTTTGGGTGTCATGCTGTAGGGCTTTGTGTTAGTTATTTCATTAGCCCTAAACTTCATCAAGTAGGCTAGGCTGCTAGCCAGCAAGCTCCAAGGATGTAACTGTCTCTGCCTCCCATCTCTCCATCCCTGGGATTGCAAACATTTGCCCCTGTGCTTAGTTCTTTACATTGGCTTTGGGCCTTGAACTCAGATCCTTACACTGGCAAGGAGCCCCAAGTCTCCTGTTTTCTTACTTCCCCGTTCGTTCAATTTTTACCTCCAGACTCCCCTGAGTACTACCCCTCCCATTAGCAATGGCAGCAGTTGTCCTAGGTGAGACTGGGCCACCCTGAGAAGGCTGGATCTATGCTCTGTGCTCCTCTCTGCCATTCTCTGTGGGAGTCCTGGGAAGGGTCTTTTGCTTGTCACCCTGACCTCTAGACTCTTGTCAGGTTGCCTCTTTGAAATCCTAATTGGAAACCTGAGGCTAGCAAACAAGATTCGTCAAGGTGGAACATCCATCAGGTGCTGCCATTGGGCCCCGATGGTGTAGCTGGTTTGGATTAACCATGGACACCCAGCAGTAAATTCTGATCAGGGATTTGTTTCTTCTTTTTTAATCCTCAAGGGAGCCATGTATTGGCGGGCTGACATCCTGCTTTCCAGTGTCCTTTGGAACAGCTTCCTTCCTGCTTTGTTGCGTTTCAGCCTCCTGCTGCTCCCCGTGCGAAATTGACTGGGAGACCACAGTCCATAAATTAGGAATTGGGACCAACCTGTTTTCTTTGCTCTGCTTGATCTGACATTTTACCCAGCCCCTACCCAGCCCCCACTCACCCCGCTGTCTCCCCCACCAAGGCTGGTCTTTAAATAGCATGTAAATAGGGGCAAAGCACTGAGGTGCCTCATGATGGGATGGGATAATTGGATGAAGTAGATGTGGAAATTTCTAGAACAGACATCCCCTGCCCATTATGTGTTTCATCAATGGGACCCAGGGGTGTTCTGTATCTCTGTCAGCACCCCCTATGAAGGGGCTGCTGTTTCCTGCTTTGATACTTGTTCAGTTCACAAGCTGTCATCTGTCTAGATGACATACGGATGGAAACTGGAAAGTTCCAGCAGCTCAGTGCCCTCGGTGGCCCCTGGCTGTCAAGGTTCAGGACCCACGCATGCTTCATCAAGGGGGCAAGTAGCCTGCAGAGGGACTTTCTGCCCGCATTGACAGGAAATGCAAAAAGCGCTGCAGAGGCTTCTGGGAGGATCAGGGCCATCCTCTAATGTCCCCGGAGTCACTGTCACCTAGGATGGGGCCATTCATCTTGCTGGCAGACCACAGCAAGGGACACTGTGTAGGCTGAGCCTGACACCCCGGGAAATTGACAATTTTGTATTTGTTCACTTACAGGCTCCATGGAAAGGAAGAAAAAAATGCTAGGGTGGGAGAGAGGAGGCCAGGTCTGTTTGGTTAAATGTCGAGTTCTGACTGTGTGCTGATTTGGGTTGTCTTCTATCTCCTGAGTTTCTGTAGTCACACTGTGTGAGCTCACCTGTAGTGTAAGTTCCTGCTGGAGGAGCAACTGGGCTGAAACAGACTTCAGGTGCCCGTGGGCTTTTCCTGAATGGAGCATCTCCCCTAAGTACAGAGAAACAAGGCCTGTATCCTAACACATCCACGTGTACCCATGTGAAAGGGGAAGGGGTGGCTCAGAGAACCCCTAGTGAGACTCAATCTCAGGAAAACCAAACCAGGGCTGAGGGAGATGGCTCAGTTGGTAAAGTGCAATACAAGCATGAGGGCCTGAGTTCAGATTCCCAGAACCCATGTGAAAAGGCAGGTATGGCTGTGCACACCCGGAAGCCTAGCACCAGGGCGCTTGTGACGGGGATGATCTCTGTGCTCGCTGGCCAACCAGCCAGACTGACTAAATCGTGAACACAAGGTTGGTGAGAGGCCCCAGGTGTTAGTTTAATTTCTCATTGTTTCGATAAAAATACCCAATAAGAAGCAATTTAAGAAAGGAAGGGTATGTTTTTGGCTCACGCTTCTAGGAAGCTAGTGACCCTTTTTGTTGTTTTTCTGTTTCTGTGGTAAAACACCATGGCCAAGGAAGGCAGTTTATAGGAGTTCTTGGGTTGGGCTTATCATTCCAGAGGGAGACTATAATGGCTGGGGAATAGACGTGGGGGCGTGGCTAGAGCAGGAAGCTGGGGAGGAGGCGTGGCGGCAGGAGGCTGGAGCAGGAAGCTGCAAACAGGAAGGGAAGAGAACTGAAAGTGGGAGAGGCTCTTTCCTCAAAGACCACTCTCAATGAGATAATTCCACTTCCTAAAGGGCTCATTACCTTCCAAACTGCACTGCCGACCTGGGACCACGTGTTCCCATGCCTGAGCCTATGGGGACTTTTCTCATCCAAACCACAGGGGCCATGGTGGCAGGAGCGGGAAGCGACTGGTCCTTATGCAACTGTAGTAAGGAAGCAGAGAGATCGTCCTCGCTGTGACCCCTTTCCTCCAGTGAAGCTCCACGTTGTAGTAGCTACACAGCATCCCCAAATAACAACATCACCAGCGGGGGTCCAAGTGTTCAACACATGAGCTTGTGGGGAAACATTTCACCTGCAAACCGCAATACCCCATGTCCTTATTTCATTCTTGTTGATGTGGTAAAATAACTCGACAACAAGCACCTTAGGGGAGAAAGGGTTGGCTCACAGTTCTAAGTTACAGTCTATCACTGAGGGGAAATCAATCTGGAACTTGAAGCAGCTGGTCACATTACGTCTGCAGTTAAGAGCGGAGGGAAATGAAGAAATTGCATGTATGCTTGCTTGTGTTCAGCCCCTCTCTGTACTCGTACAGTTTAGAGCCCAAACCAAGGGAATGATACCACCCACAGTGGCAGGGTCTTCTTATAGCAGTTAAGGCAACCTCCCCACGCCCACAGACCAACTTGATCTAAATACTCCCTGAGAGTCCCTTCTCAGATCTCAGATGATATCAAGTTGGTAATTAAAACTAACCATCATACCCTGCCATAAAAAGTAAGGTAGAGCATTATAGAGAGAAATCTAATATTAATGGTTGGATTTTGCAGGCGTAAGTGCATACACACACACACACACACACACACACACACACACACACACACGCTTAACAGCAGCACATGTATAGACACCGTTCTTTGGAGGATGGCCAAGTATTATCAACAGTCTCTGGGTATCTGAGGAGGAGGTCAGAGGTCAGGAGAGGGTGGCAACTTCCTCTCACTATATATGACCCCCTCCTTGTGCTGTTTGAGAGTTTTACCCCATGCAAGCCCAATTAAACATTTTCTTTTGTTCCACGGGTGGCAAGGTTATTCTCGGCTCGTGAGCTGATTTTCAGTTTGTACGACTGGAGGATGGATTTGATGATTATTAAATGAAAAAGGAAAAAGCAATTTCTTGCAAATTGCTAGCTGCAGGGAGTGGGGGCTTTTATGGTGGTTTCAGGAGGGGGCATTCTGTGGTGAGAACAGAGCCAGCTTTCTCTTTTCAGTGGGTCAACACAGGCTCTGCATGGGCTTCTGAAACTACCTCATGTTGGGTGCTATGGGGCGCCCTGACACCAGCAGTGAAGAGCAACAGGCACTTATGTTGAGTGGGCAGATGTTTGTTTCTGGTGGCAAGCACACATGCCACACCTTACCCAGGCTTGAATAAGGGACACAGCCTGAGAAGTGGTGGCTTCACCCCCAGAATTGTACTTGGAGAAACTAGGAGCGTATTTATTGGTAATGCTTGTGTCTCTGTCATCTCATCTCACTGCCACTGCCAGGGAATTCTGTCGTGACTGTCCTCATTGGGGGGAAGGGGGGAAATTAGGCAAGGTAGTTTTGTTTGTCAAGGGGTCATGGACTCTTGATGTTAGAGTGAGTACCATCCCACCTCTCCCAGGTTTCTCACTGTGTCTTTGTGTTTCTGTCACGGAGGTGGAGGGGCATCACTTGATTGTTGCCTTGAAGCAAAGAATTCAGTCAAGAAATGCACTGGTTAGTCTTGTCAGCTTGAGACAACCTAGAGTCACATGGGAAGAGACAGCCTGTAATGAGGGATTTCCTTCATCAAATTGGCTTTGCGGGTATGTATGTTGTGTATTTTACTGATTAGTGATTCAATGTGGAAGGACTCAGTCCACTGTGGGTATTACTATCTCAGGCAGGTAGTCCTGGGTGGTGTAAGAATGCAAGCTGACAAACCAGGGAAGCCAGCAGCTTTACCCCTGGTTCCTGCTTGAGATCCTGCCTTGTCCCAATGATGGATTGCAATCAGGGTGTAGAAGCCAAAGAAACCCTTTCATCCCTAAGTTGCTCTTGGTCATGGTGTTAATTGCAACAGAAAGGCAAACTAAAGCAAGAGACATGGGTAGTTTGAACTTTGGTTTATTTAGCAAAAGCTAAACAAAACAAGACTTCAAAGAACAGGGTTGGAGTGGGCTACCCAAGATGGGCAGCAGCCTGGGAGGGTCTGCAGTGTGGAGTCCAGAGAAGCTTTCGAAAATGGTTTTGAAGCAGATGGCTTATTTCAAGGATAAAAGTGACCCTTTCTGGGTCTTCAATTTATGACATTTCTGCCTGTGATCTCCACAAAAGTGTGTGTGTGTGTGTGTGTGTGTGTGTGTGTGTGTGTGTGTGTATGTGTGTGTGTGTGTGTGTAGAAACCACAACGCAAGTGACATAATATCAGTATCAAGTGTCTTGAGGGTATTAACCCCTCCTCAGTGCATGGATAGAAGAAGCACTGGTGCCTCAGCTTCTGATGTACCTGGCACAACCTCACCACAGCTTCAAGGATGCTTAGCCAGAGAGGGGCATCCTGACGGACAGGAGACACTGCTACCAAGATGTGGTTCCTTCCCCAGCTCTTGGCAAGCCAGTATCACTTCCTCTACACAGCCCTCAGTGGAGCTGGGAAGCAGACTAATGCAAGAACTCATGGAGTTGGGTTCTTTTTTAATGTTTTTATTGTTCTTATTAATTTACAGTACTCGGATTCAGACCCAGGGGCTTTAGCACACTGGGGTAAGAACTCTACCATTATGCTGTATTCCCCAAGTTTATTATTATTTTTAAACACCATCTTCTCATGTATCTCAGGATGTGCTTGCCATGTCTGCAGCACTGTGGACAGTTTTCTTCATACAGCAGCCAGTGCCTCACACACGCCATCTGCATCCCCCAGGACTTGTTGCATAGCCTAGGCTGCCTTGAGTTCTGCCCCAGCCCCCAAGTGCTGGGATCACTAGGCCGGGCCTGACTTTTAATGCGGTTTTACCTGTGTTCTGACAGTATGCTCCTCGTGGAGTACCTATGAGGCTCTCTTCAATGGGGCACAGTCTCTGCTGCTCTGCTTGGGGTCCCCCAACTGCTCCTCGCTGCACATCAAATCAAACCCTAAGTCCTCACACACCCTGAATCCATGTTCCCTGTCCCCACATGGTGGCCTATCTCATGGCCCCCCTCTGAACCTCTCTCTCTCCTGTCTCCTCTCCCTTCTGAGTGTCTTCACCTTCTTGGCTCCCCGGCACCCCACCTTGGCGCTCTCATTCCCCATCACCTGAGGTTTTGCTCATTTCAGAGGTCACCTCACAATACATTAATGCACAACTCTCAGCTGTACATTAATTCTGCCAATCTAGGAGCTAGCAAGAGGGCTCAAAGGTTAAAGGTGCTTGACACTGAGGCTAACAACCAGAACTCAATTCCTGGCACCAACAGGGAAGGAGACAGCTGAAAGCTACCCTCTGACCAACACACGAACAAAAAGGCACACACGCACACACACACATACACACACCAACATGTATATACTTGGGAGGCAGAGGCAGGCAGATTTCTGAGTTCAAGGCCAGCCTGGTCTACAAAGTGAGTTCCAGGACAGCCAGGGCTGTATAGAGAGACCCTGTCTCGAAAAAAAAAAAAAGATTCACAAACATGTATATACACATACTATAAAATAAGCTAACATGCAAATCCAGCTCATAGCTCTCGCCTAGGGTAGCATCTTTCTTCATGACTGATAAGCTGGTCATCTGGCTCCTCTCCTGTGGGATGCGCTCTTTTTTGTTTTTTTGTTTTTTGTTAATTTTGTAGTTAAAGTCACCAGCAATGCTCAGAAAAAATTCTAGGGTGTTAGTCTTGGGACCCCTCATGTCCATTATCCAGCTGCACTGGAGACTGCAGCAGGAGAATTCCAGTTTCAAGACCATCCCAGGCAACATAGTGAGACTGTCTGAAGATAAAAAGAAAAAGGAGGGTTAGCGTGTGTGACTCAAGTGGTATGATATCTTCCTAGAATCCCCCAGTAAGGGGCTGGGGTGTGGCTCAGTGGTAGAGCACCTGCCTAGAATCCCCTGGTGAGGGGCTGGGGCATGGCTCAGTGGTAGAGCCCCTGCCTAGAATCCCCCAGTGAGGGGCTGGGGTGTGGCTCTGTGGTAGAGCCCCTGCCTAGAAGCCCCTGAGAGCATGAGTTAGAAGTATCCTGTGAGCTGGGTGTGGTGGTGCACGCCTTTAATCTCAGCACTCGGGAGGCAGAGGCAGGTGGGTTTCTGAGTTCGAGGCCAGCCTGGTCTACAGAGTGAGTTCCAGGACAGCTAAGGCTACACAGAGAAACCCTGTCTTGAAAAACAAAAAACAAAAAACAAAAAACAAAAGAAAAAAAAAGAAGTATTGTGTTTTGCTTGCTTATTTATTATGTGCAACACCTTGAGTTCTATCTCCACTGCCCCCCACACACATATACAGAGGAAAGAGGAGTAAGAAGAACAGGGGGAGAAGGAGGGGAGGAAGGATGTCGAAGGGGAGGAGAAATTTGTAGATGCATAGTGAATCTGGGTGTGACGTCACAGAAAAGCCATCTCTGTTTTTTTTTTTTTTTTTTTTTTTTTAGTATGTTTGCTCTATGGGACAAGGGATCACAGAAGGCTGCTTCCTTCTCTAACAGTGTCAGTGAGCATAGCCCATAGCTGTCGCCCGCTTTAAGGATGTGTTTCTGAGCTCCCAGCATTGGAGTCTGTATTTAAGAGTGACTGCAGAGCTCTGTCGTCACCTGTGACCAACAACAGCTTACGTCTTCTGAGGGGTCATTTATTCCACAGGTGGCTCCGGTTTCTGGGACTAGACCCTGTGTCCCTACCAATGACTCTGTTTTAATCTCCAGCCTGCCCTGGAGAGAGCAAACAGCTCACACTTACCCCACCCCCACCCCCTGACTCCCACTCCCACTCCCACATCCCACAAAGTCCAGATAACAGACAGGGCCGGTCACATTCCGTCTGATCCCACATTGCACTGCACCATTTACTGTCTGTGCTTGGTGCTTTTCACAAACCAAGACACGCACCATCTGCCTGCTGATTGGAGGTCTGGGATTCTATACACATCGGTGGTGTTCACACACCGAAGGAGGTGTGATTGTTGCCGCCACCCGGAACTGCCTGTCCTTGTACCAGGGCCTCCTCGGTCCTTCTCCACCACATCCAGCAGACACAGATGGTGTTGACAGTGTCAGGATTCTAGACACATGGCATATGTCCTAGGAGCAGACAAGGCGCTAAATTAATTCTAAACGTCAGTTGTAAGTTTCTTGCCAAAACACTCCCTCGCTGTATAAATAGTGTCTGCACTCTGCATTTTCCCCAGCAGGCTCTGTGGATGCCCAGGTATGCTGCTATTAGCTTCATTTTATAGCACTGAACATTCTGCAAAGCAGTCCCAGCTCGGGGAAAGGCAATCAGAAAATGGTGCGTAAGAGCTAAGGTAAGACTAGGCGGGGGTAAACCTTCGCCTGTCGCTGTGGTGGACAGCAGCTGGGCCCTCTGAGGGGCGACCTCTGAGTCCTCACTTAAGAATGACATTTTATAGACACAGGGAAGCATACAGAGGGACATCCCAACACTCAGGAAGCCGAGGCAGGAGGATCGAAATTCAAGGCCTGCCTAGGCTATACAGGGAGTTGAAAGTCAACCTAGGCAATTTAGTGAGATGGTGTCCCAAAATATAAAGTAAAAACAGGGTTGAGCATGCATCTCAGCAGAAGAGTGTGCGTTTAGAATTCTTCAGTAAGTCCACGGGGCATGGTTGAAGAGTATAGGGCTGAGCTTATCACTGGGGGATTCTAGGCAGGGGTTCTACCACTGAGCCACACCCCCAACCCCTCACTGGGGGATTCTAGGCAGGGGCTCTACCACTGAGCCACACCCCCAACCCCTCACTGGGGGATTCTAGGCAGGGGCTCTACCACTGAGCCACACCCTCAACCCCTCACTGGGGGATTCTAGGCAGGGGCTCTACCACTGAGCCACACCCACAACCCCTCACTGGGGGAGTCTAGGCAGGGGCTCTACCACTGAGCCACACCCCCAACCCCTCACTGGGGGATTCTAGGCAGGGGCTCTACCACTGAGCTACATTCCCAGCTTTCTTTTCCTCTTCCTACCCTCCTGAGATAGTCTCACTAAGCTACCCAGAATGGCCTTAGAGTAACCATTTAGTCTAGAGTGGCCTCTGAACTTCCATTCCCCCGATCACTCCTAAGTAGCTGGAGATAATAAGCTGGAACCAGCAGTTTGCTGACCTTATTCTGAATTGCCAGGGGGGAGGCCCTCTGTCCAGACTCATGGAGGCAGTGATAGGAACAACCTGAGGATGCTGGTGGAACTCCGTCTGATGGTGCTCTCCTTGGTCACCTCAGCTGTGCAGTATTTGGGTAAGGGACAGTGAGGGGCTAATGTAAGCTCTTTCCTCAACATCATCTGTCATTTGAGGATCCAGAAGCACAGGAGGCTCTGGGCCGCTCCTTCTGCTACATCAAGCAGTAAGTTCCATGCAAATGTGGCTCCCATCATGCCCATGTGGCTCCCAAGCGCTCCGCACTCTGCGAGCTGTGTTCCTGCTTTTGACTCCCACCCTGGCTGTCAGCATCACCGTTTAAAGAAACATAAATAATTTTTGTGGCCCTTGAGATTGGATGGGGGGAGGTGTGTGTTTCCCACAAGTGGGCTCCCCATGTGTGATTGTGTAACATGAACTTTCCCCGGGTAGATAAAGAAGTAAGTGTCTGTTCACTCCAAGTTGAGCAGCAGTGACAGGCCAAACAAACAATTCCATCCAGCTCTGGCTTGGACAAGCAATGAGTTTAACGGGGGTTTCCTTGTAAGAGCTTAGATGATGCATGGGCAGCTACACCACGCAGGAAAATGCCACCTTCCTGCAGAGGAATAGAACTAGGAAGATATGAAGATGGATAACGTGCTGTGCTTGAAAGGCAGTGGGGAATCTCAACCTCAGCTGGAGCCACGTTTGTTATGCAGCATTGTGACCGGACAGTGTCTACAAAACCCACAAACGTGCACATCGTGAGTCATGAGCCTGCCGATGCCAGTTTTCAAAAACACCTGCACATCTATACAAAGGAGTAAGGAGAAGAAAACATTAATCTGGAGCAACAGAAATTGAAGAGAATCTGGACATGGTCCAAATGCTTCCAAGAAGGACTTGGTTAAATAAATTACGACATAGCCACACCATGTAAGGCTACACAGCTGTCAAATGCAAGAGCTTTGGGGGTGTGAGGGTCAAACATGGAGAAACTTCTAAGACAACTAATCTACCCTGAAGCCAGATACTGTCCTTCCTGTGTGCACACAATCTGAATGGGAGTTTTCTGGAGGGCCATGTTGAGAAGGTCTCTGAGGTCTATTCTTGCCCACTGATGCAAAAGATGTTGATTGATTGGTGATGTCTGCCACAGGTATCATAAGGGTGAAAAGATGGTACTATTTTTGACTGGCATCAAATTCACTATATAGTTGAAGACGGCCTTGCGCTTTTGATCTGTCTGTGTCCATGTCCTGGAATTGCTAGTGTGAGCTTAGCTTAGCCTGTGGTTCTCTCTGCTGTCAGTCAGTCAGTCTGTCTGTCTGTCATCCTGTCTGCCTGTCTGTCTGTCTGTCTGCCTGCCTGTCTGTCTGTCTGTCTGTCTGTCTGTCTGTCTGTCTGTCTGTCTGTCTGTCTCTGTGTATGTGTGTGTGTGGTATATGTGAACGTATGTACATGTATGCAAGCCCACATGCAAACACCAGAGGAGGATGCCAGGTGTCCTGCCTGTCATTTCCCACCTCTTTCTCTTTATCTCTGTTTAGACAGGATCTCTCACTGAAGCTGGAACCATACCAGCAGCCAGCCTTCTCGTGTCTGCCCTCCATAACACAGAGGTCTCCAACATATGAGGCCACCCTGACTTTTTATGTGGGGACTGAGGATTTTGCCCCCGGCCTTCATGTGCATCAAGGGGTTTCCCCACTTTACCATCTCCCCCGGCCTTCATGTGCATCAAGGGGTTTCCCCGCTTTGCCATCTCCCCCGGCCTTCATGTGCATCAAGGGGTTTCCCCGCTTTGCCTTCTCCCCAGGCCTTCATGTGCATCAGGGGTCCCCCCGCTTTGCCATCATCTCCCCAACCTCCTACCTTATATTTTGAGACAGAGTCACACTCTGTGCACGGATATGGATCACTGTTTTAGACAGGACGCTGGCCATCAAGCTCCCAAGATCTCTTTATCTCTGCCCATGCCTCCCAGTGCTGGGGTACAGACATGTGCCACCACGCTTGGCTTTCATGGGCTGTGGACTTGAACTTAGGCCCCCGTGCTTGCATAGCAAGTGTTTTTACCCCTCAAGCCATCTTGCCAGCCCCTGGTGATTCGCTTTAGTTTAAGCAGTTTGAGGGTTGCTTGCAGAAAGTCTGGTGTTTGGGCATTTGAAGCCGCCTCTTTGAGAATCTATTCCTCTCTCAGTGCCCCAGCATCTCCTCCCCTTGCCTTCATCTTGCGTCTGAATTGAGAATGAACCATTAGGGCAGGAGAGAGGGCTCTGTAGATAAAGCATTCGCCAAAGAACTGTGAGGATCTGAGTGCCCAGAACCCATAAAAAGTTGGATGCGGGAGTCCACGTCTGTAATCCCTTGGCAAGTGGGATGAGGAGACAGGAGAATCTCAGAGGCTTGGACCAGCTAGCCTGGCACTCAAGAAGGTGAACAACAGGAGATGCCACCTTTAAACAAGTTGGAGGGCAAAGACCATGCCCAAGCTTGTCCTCTGACCTCCACACACATGCCCCATGGTGCACGCGCCTGCGTTTCCACAGAGTAACCGGCCTCACAGAAATGAAGATATTTGGAAGAGATGCTTGTATCCCCCAATCTGATAACCAGACTATTAGAACAATGGACCTAAGGAAATGTGAATTTCTCCAGGAATCTCATGCTCAGAGAGGGAAAATTCACCAGCCAGTGAGAGAACTTGTCTCCCAGGAAGAGATCTCACAACTGAAAATAAGCCGGAAACCCAGGGAGTGGTGGGTTAGCAATGGAAAGGACCACGCTAGGGACACTCAGATGTGCACACCCTTAGTCCTCTGTTTACATTTCAGGACCCTGAGGACAGACATGGGGGGATTTACTGATCTTTGTGTCCCTCTCCCCAATGTGGTCACATTAAAATGTCTCCTTCTCCTGCTCTCTACTATGGACAGGTGTCTGGTCTTGAGTTGGAATACAGGTTGTGATAACTGTTTAATAACTATATGAACACACACACACACACACACACACACACACACACAGAGAGAGAGAGAGAGAGAGAGAGAGAGAGAGAGAGAGAGAGAGAGAGAGAACCATAAAAAGGAAGATGATCAATATACAGTGACATGACAATGCTATGACAGGGTATGATATCTAAGTCCACATTTCTGTACACACGATCCCTGTATCACCAGAAAATGCAGAATCCGATTGTTAGCAGAGAAAGGCAAAGGCGGGCAAGGACTGATTGCCCGTGAGTATTCTCCAGCCTGGGGCTGGGAGGGAGATGAATGGGCCCAGGGCCAGGCAGCTCACCTCCCCTCACCTCCACAGACTAAGCAGATGGGAACCATTTGTAGACAGCCGGTGTGAGTTGGAAACGTGTATGATGGGAGAGTTGAGTCTGTTGCCCGCCTGTCTTGGGAATACCGCCCCTGGCTGTGTTACGCTGGAGTCTGGGAGATATTTTCTCCCGTGTTTAATGGAGCAACCCAAGCATCTTCAGTCTCTCGGTTGTTCCCAGATGGGGAGGAACCAGCACAGGCCAGGGGCTTCTGTACTATTTCTATGTCCCAGATAGGAACTGTAGTGGCTCAAGACTGTGAGGGAAGGGAGGTTTCTTCCCCTAGATGGGTGGGAATATGAATAGTAGTGATGTGGACAAGAAAGGAGGTATGCAGAGGTGTGATGGCTGACTGTCAACTTGAAGAGCCTAGAGTCATCTAAAAGACAAATCTCAGGGCATAGCTGTGAAGGGCTCTCTCAATTAGAGTGGCCTCTGAGCCTATAAGGATTTATCTAGACTAGGTTATTAAGGTAGGAGGATGCACCCTAACTGTGGGCAGCACCATTCCCTAGGCTCAGTCTCTGACGTGAACACAAAGTAGAAAGTGAGTTGAGCCCCAGCATCCACCTCCCTGTGGATATAATGTGAGCAGCTGCCTCACGCTCCCGCAGCCATGTCCTCCCCAACCATAACGGACTGCATCCTTGAACTGTGAGCCAAGATAAATCCTTCCTCAATTAAGTTATTTTTGTTCTGTATTTTGACACAGCAAAGGCTTAGAGGTGACATCCAGGTCACGGGATCTGAAATGGGAAAGAGGAGGGATGTGTAAGAAGCAGCTGTGTGAGGAACTGGATGATTGCTTTCATTTACTTCTTATCCAAGGAGAGGAAGGATCTAGGGTCTAGCTTCCTTTCAAATGAGGGAGTGGTATTAGGGAGAGTAGGTATTATGTTCTTACTATGCAGTGTCTCCCACAGGACCATGTGCTTTAACACCGTATTTCCAGCAGGTGGCGCTGTCAGGGAGAGGTTGTGGAACCTTTGGACCATGGAGCCTAGCAATGTAGGACTACAGAGGCGGAGCTGTGGCTTATGGACTGTCTCTATTTAAGTTAAGCTCTCTGCTTCCAGGCCCACAGAGATATAAGGAGTCCCAGCAATATGCTCCTAGCATAGTGAACTCAGACACACCTTACCTGTCACACGACGGAATGTGACAATTAACTAGACTATGGCGACACAGACAACTATGTTTCATTTCTAACTTATTTGCTGTGTGTTTGTTTTGTGTGTGCAGCATGGTCCACACGTGGAAGCTAGATGATACCGTGTAGGAGCTGGTTCCCTCCTTCTGCCGTTCTATAACTCGGGGCAGAATTCAGATAGCCAGGCTTCATGGCAAGCGTCTTGGCCTGCTGAGTGTGTGTGGTGTCTACATGTACGTGTGTGCCTGTGGGTGTTCTTGCTTGTGTGAGACAGTGTGGAGACCAGAGGTCAGCTTACGTGTCATCCTCCATCACTCTCTACCTTATTTTTTAAATCAAGGTCCCCCTTGGACCCTGGAGCTCCCTGACTGGGCAAAGTGGCTAGCCCTTGAGCGCTAGAGACCATCCTGTCTTCACCCTTAGAGTCACCACCAGGCCCAGTTTTTATGTGGGTGCTCGGATTCAGTCTGAGTTGCCAGAGTTTGTGAGGCCAAAACTTTGCCCAGACATTCCTTTTACTTAAAAAATTCTAATCGGAAGGGCAAATGTAGCTAAAATGTGTGCCCAGTTCCTAGTGAGGCCTTAGCTCACAGGGAAGGGGCATGGGCCCCTTAGCTTGCACTGGCCTCCTGGGCTCAGATGCCAGCGACTGCCTTTTGCTTCCTCATTTTCTTGGTATTGCCAGGGATGTTTCTGTTGCTATTTTCCCGGCTAAGTGAGACACTGTTAGGAGAGGAGAAGCCACCCCTACAGTCGGCTTCCCCAGTTCATCTCTCCTTTCTTCCCCAGCAAAGCCCACCATCTCACAGGCCTGGAATAGACAACTCAATAAATGTCTATTGATTGCGTCTAAATTACAATTTTCTAACACCCTCGGGAGAGCTAACTAGCAACCAAGTTTGCCCCTATATATTGCTGAAGTACATCGATTACCAACCCACAAATGGGTGTTGTTTGGTTTCAAAGACTGGTGCAGTGAGCTTTCCAAAGCCACATAAATCATTCACTCAGAGACTTACACACCGGTCCAGTTGTAGTTAATGCTAGTCTGAGAGGTCAGTAACTTGGTTATTTTATTTGTGTGCATGTGTGTGTGTGTGTGTGTGTGTGTGTGTGTGTGTGTGTGTGTCTGTCTGTCTGTCTGTCTGTCTGTCTGTGTCTGTATCTGTATATCTGTATTTGTGTGTGTGTCTGTCTGTCTGTTTGTCTGTCTGTCTGTATATTTGTGTATATGTGTATGTGTGTGTGTCTATCTGTCTGTGTCTGTGTATCTGTGTGTTTGTGCGTCTGTCTGTCTGTATATCTGTATGTGTATTTGTGTGTGTATGTGTGTCTGTGTATCTGTATATCTGTCTGTATCTATGTATCTGTCTATCTGTCTATCTGACTGTGTCTGTATATCTGTATGTGTATTTGTGTCTGTGTATCTATGAGTCTGTCTAAATCTTTGTATCTGTATATTTGTGTGTGTCTGTCTGTGTCTGTATATCTGTGTGTGTCCATGTATGTATATTTGTGTGTGTCTGTCTGTATTTGTATATCTTGTGGGTGTTTGTGTGTCTATCTGTATCTATGTATCTGCGTGTCTATCTGTCTATATCTGTGTATCTGTGTGTGTATGTGTGTGTCTGTCTGACTGTGTCTGTATCTCTGTGTGTGTTTGTGTGTGTCCAAGCCTGTGTGTATACCTATTCATATATGTGAACTCGGACTTGTGTATGCTATAGCAGATGTATGGAGGTTAGAGGACAATTTGGTTGTCAGTTCTTGTCTTCAGCCTTGCCTGAGGAAGGCTCACTTGTTTTCTGCATGTGTGCCCAGCTTCTGGGAATCCTTCTGTCTCTACCTTCAGGCTACTTGCAGGCCTGTTGGGATTGCAGACCTAGGTGCGGGGTCTCAGTCTCACAGTGCTTCTGGGGACTGAAACTCCAGTCTTCCATTTTCATAGCAAATGTTTTACCCCTCAGCTGTGTCCCCAGCCAGTCCTGCTTATTTTTGTTGAAGGAGACACTCAGCTCCTCCTGGAACACCCGCTGCTTCAGGCTATGCTTGTGAATAACAAGTAAAGGACACTGGCCCAACACCCTGGAGGAGGGCCACAAAGGTTCCTCCTCTCTCCCTAGCTTCATCTGGCAGGAGGCAGACAAGGCACAGAAAGCATGGCACCACTCCGAGGAGCACAGGATACTATGTGTCTTCTGTCCCTATCCAGTAAGAGCCTGGGTCAGCCTGGGATGCACATTTGAAAGAAAAAAGGACGGCCAGAAGGAAGGACAGAGGGGACCACTGAGTGGCTGTCCTGTGTTGGGTAACCACTTAGGGAAATTAGGAACAGTGGATGGAGCAGGAACTAGATTTTGGTTAAGGTGAGGGGCAGGCATGCAAGTAACACTGGTTGTCTTAGGAACAACAGTGGAAACTCTAAAGGAGAGGAGACTACCTAGAGTGTGCAGGTAAGGGCAGAAAAGAGAGGGAGCTATGCTCTGGGGAGAGTAGAGCAGAGCAGGACTCAGGGTGTATAGCACTGGACACCTCAAAAGGGCAGGGGACACCTGAAGGAGCAGGACAAACAGAGCAGGGGCATTGGCTGGAAGGCAAGAGGGAGCTAGCCTGCACTCAGGAGTGGAGAGGCCAGCAGCCCAGAAGACTAAAAAGAGGAGGAGGTTCGACAGTAGGGAGGAGTTCAGAGGAAGAGAAATCAGCCCCTCCCTCCCCAATTCTCCTCTCTCCCTTTTTATACACCCTAGCCCTATAAACAATAACACCCGGTGGTGCATTGCTTAGAGCCTCAACAATAATTTCATAGCTCATAACTCAGCCCCGAAGGGCCTGTGAGTAATTCTGCAGTTGTTATATCCAAGCCCGGACCACAACAGTACGAACAAGCCAGACTTAGCCAGGCTCCCTCAACGGGACAACTGCACATACAGTTCACAGTGAGGAACAGAAAAAAGAGATTTATCCAGTGTGGTTCCATGGGGGAACGAAGAGGCCCGTGGCCTCTCCTGATCATCACACGAGGACCATCATGAGGTTTAAATCGAGGTAGGCATGGTGGGATAAAGAGATGAGTCCATGGGTAAATTGCTTGCAAAACAGGAGTTTATATAGTCAGCATCCTTGTAAACGCTGGGCAGACATGGCGGCCCGAGCGAGGCACGATGGCTTACTTGTGATCCCAGGACTTGGGAGAAAGAGAATATCCCAGGACAATTTGGATAGCTCTGGATTCCTGCCTTAATATATAAAGAGCAATCAAAGAAGGTACCTGTGGTTAACAATGGCCTGATATGTGTGTATGCTTGTGCACACACATATGCACCCATACATATGCATGCAAAATGTTGTTTGGGGAGTGGAGAAGAGAAGCAGAAAGGAGTGTGTGGCTCAGCGGCCTTTCCACCTGACCCCAGCATTGTTTCTCATCTAAAACTGCTGAAGCTCCACAGAAAACTGCCTCCCTAGAAGCAAGATTCTGTCTATCCCACTGATAACGTCTTTCCTGAGCAGCCAGCAACAGCCTCCAGGCCTCTAGGCAGAATGCTCAAGCTGCCGTCTAATCAGCCCTTCTAGCACGTCGTCTAGCATGTTGTCGTCTAGCATGTCGTCGTCTAGCATGTCGTCGTCTAGCATGTTGTCATCTAGCATGTCGTCTAGCCTGTCGTCAAGCCAGGCCGGAAGATCCGGATGCACGCTCTTCTCACCTTCTCTGGTCAAAGGCTGCAGTTATCCCAGGCAGGATGTGAGGGGAGACAAGCCCAATGTCCCGCCGCCTCAGGCCTAGGTCCCAGAAGCAGGAAGCCTGTGCCTTGTGTCACAGGGAGAATTAAAAGTCTCTGGTGACCCTGTTCTTCATCTAGACAGGACCATGCCTAGACCAGGTGAGTCAAGGAAATGGGCTTCATGGAGCAGGAAGAGAATCTGGAGAAGGCAGCTTGAAGGTGAGTATTGATAAACAGCAGTTGCATGTTTATCGAGAATTCTTCTGGTATGTATGTTGGGTATGTGCTTGCTAGCAGAAGCCCTGCCTAGAATCCCCCAGTAAGGGGGTTGGGGTGTAGCTCAGTGGTAGAGCCCCTGCCTAGAATCCCCCAGTGAGGGGCTGGGGGTGTGGCTCAGTGGCAGAGCCCCTGCCTAGAATCCCCCAGTGAGGGG
>NC_034612.1:31232541-31260426 GCF_900095145.1 Mus pahari
TGGCAGAGCCCCTGCCTAGAATCCCCCAGTGAGGGGCTGGGGGTGTGGCTTAGTGGCAGAGCCCCTGCCTAGAATCCCCCAGTGAGGAGCTGAGGGTGTGGCTCAGTGGTAGAGCCTCTGCCTAGAATCCCCCAGTGAGGGGTTAGAGTGTGACTAATCAGTAGCACACTTTCTCTAGATTTGATTGCCAGTGCCACACACATGCATACAGAAAGAACCAACAAAATGAGGACAGTGTGATGAAGCCTAAGTCCCCTCCTCAACGCAAACTCTGTACCAAAGACTATTGAGAGGTATGGGAAAGGACAAGAATTGACGTAGACTGGACCTCAGCTCAGCACTGCTGTCCTGGCTACCACCCGAGCAGCAAGCAGCAGAACCCTGCGGGGACATTGCCGTCACTGCCATCAGGGTCATCCTGGGGAAAGAGTGAAGGGAGAGTGACACCCAGTATGTGCCACAATGCTGTCTCTGGGGAAATAGATTCCTGGTTGTTTCTTTCTGCCCTTCCTTCACAGCCCGATTGAGACCCTAGTAGCGTTGGAGCTTGGTGAGCAGGACAGATGTGGTGTGGAGGTGTCCTGGAAGGCACAGGCAGAGACCACAGACTCTAGGGTTGCACGATGGCTGGGGTGGAGGGAGTTTGTTTGGAGAGGCGGAGAGCCTGCAGGGCCAGGTCATGAAGGCTAAGCCATAGAGCTTCATCCTGCCCTTCTACGGGGCCACCGGGGTGTACAACTCTCCTTTTAGCAAGCTGAGTCGGGCTGCAATGAGGAACTGGGGCCAGATTTCCTCCGTCTCCTGGGCTCGGAGTCTTCCGTTCTGACACCAGGGCAGCCTGCGGCTATTTCTGCTTCTCTCACAGTGGCTCTGATGTCCACCTTCGGCCCTGGGAGCTGGCCAAGCCATTTCTAGAAGCATGACCCTGGCTTGGAAAATCGTGTGGAAGCTTCTTTGCCCTCTGGCTCTTCAAATCACTGAAGAACTCTCCACCCACCCTGCCCCCACTGCTGGCTTACGTGGCCTGGAGGCTGAGGTGGAAGGATCACTGGATTTTGACTTCCCACTATCCAGTCTTTACAGGAGCAGTGCCCGAGAAAATATTTACTCCTGTTTCCTCCACTTAAAAATGATGTTGTTTTCCCCTGTGTGTGTGTGTGTGTGTGTGTGTGTGTGTGTGTGTGTGTGTGGTCTATCTATGCAGGCATGTTCACATGCATGTGTGGACGCCAACGGTTGACATAGGGTGTCCTCCTCAATTCTGCTCTCCACTACAGTTTTTTGAGGCAGGGCCTCTCACTAACCCCACCGAAGTGGTGAGCTAGGACATCTCAGATATCCTGTCTTCACCACGCCTTCCTCCGAGGGCTGGAGACAGACATTTACACCTCTAGGCTTGGCTTTTCACCTGGGTGCTGGGGATCTGGGCTGGAGTGCTCCTGACTGTGTGGCAGGGATGTGACCGATGGCGGCGAGAGATCTCACACTGTTCAGCAGCCTTTGCTTCTGAAGGACATCCTCCCTAGACAGCCTTCCCAGCTGACAGCCCTTCTACTACTGGAAAATGTCAAACCTCTTCCTTATCCCCAGAGTATCCAAACCCTACTGTCATTCAAATAACTGTTCCCAAAGAAGTAATACACTGTGCTTCTGGCCTGGTACTTAAACTTTTTTGTTGTTGTTTTCAGTTTTCAGTTTAAGTACTATGTGAATCTTTAAACTTGTTACAGTTAAAAGTTATTTTGTAACATGTAGTATCCCCCACTTTCCTGGGTTTACAGGTTTAGGTCTTTGTCCAAATGTGGGACAATTTCTGCCCTCATTTCTGAATACCTTTCCGACTACACTGTCATCCCTCGGCACCCAGAACTTTTGAGTGTTTGTTCCTTTCTTACCATCTCAGGGGCCTTCTGACTGTTTTGGGGGATCCAGAATAAATGTTGAGGCTAGGCCTGTGTTCACTGAGCTGGTCCTCTGTCCTCTCCGGCTGGTCCTTGTATTGAGACTTTTCTTTTTTCTTTTCTTTCTTTCTTTTTTTTTTTTTCTTTTGGTTTTTCGAGACAGGGTTTCTCTGTGTAGTCCTGGCTGTCCTGGAACTCACTTTGTAGACCAGGCTGACCTTGAACTCAGAAATCCGCCTGCCTCTGCCTCCCGAGTGCTGGGATTAAAGGTGTGTGCCACCACGCCTGGCTGAGACTTTTCTTCTTGGTAATTTTGTGACTTTTGGTTCTCTAATTTCCTTTGTTTTATTCCATATTATTATCATAATCTCATCATCATCATTATTATTTTACTGAGATTCTGTTATACTTTTTACTATTTTTAAGAGAATTTGTAGTTGCTTGTTGAAGCATGTTTATGATGTGTGTGTGTGGTGTGTGTGTGTGTGTGTGTGTGTGTGTGTGTGTGTGTGTTGTGTATGTGTGTGAAGGCCAGAGGTCAATGCAGGGTATCTGTTATTATGTTAATCCTTACTAGGTAATCAGTTGTTCTCCACCATGTCTTCTGGCTTAGAATTCATCAAGTAAGCTAAGTTGACTGAACACCACTGGCAATCAAATCCAGAGATCCACCAAATTTGACCTCCTCTGTGTTGGGACTGAAGGAGAACCAATGTGCCTGGCTTTTTAGGTGACTGTTGGTGATCAATCTCAGGTTCCTGTGATGGTGCTCTTTACTGACTGAGCCATCTTCTCGTTCCTTGGCGGCTTTGAAGTCCTTGATAATTTCCACCTCTGACCCATTTTCAAGCTGATGCCTGTTGATTGTTTGATTTGTCTTCTTCTTTTGATCAAGTTCTAACTCCCCCAGACCTTGACAAGACACACATCTTCATATCCCATCTTGGACATTTTGCATATTGAATAATGAGATTTGTACTTCACTTTGTTTTTACTTTGGGCGTTTTTCTTGCCAATGTCCATGCCTTAGCATAAAAGTTGGATAGAGGCATGGGCAATGTGTCTACTCCACTTCCTGCTGGGCCCTGACCTTACAGAAGTGCCATAGTGACCCCTGAGACCTCAGGGCAGACTGGGAGTAGCAGGCAACTCCCTTCTTAGCCCTGCTGATAGCTCTCCAAAGGCAGTGGGGCCAGGATTTGCTTCATCTCATTGTATCTGATCCAGGCCTAGAAGGAACAGAGAGCTGAAGCTCACTGTTAGGTTGACGCAGAGCAGAGCAGAGCAGAGCAGAGCAGAGCAGAGCAGAGCAGAGCAGAGCAGAGCAGAGCAGAGCAGAGCAGAGCAGAGCAGAATAGAGCAGAGCAGAGCAGAGCAGAGCAGAATAGAGCAGAGCAGAGCAGAACAGAGCAGAATAGAGCAGAGCAGAGCAGAACAGAGGATAGCAGATGCTCAGCTTCCTAGTAGACCCCACTGATATCACCTTAGGATGCTTTGCCCAGAGATTGTGTGCGTGTGTTTGTGTGTATATGTGCGTGTGTATGTGTGTGTGTTATTTGAGTGTGTGCATGTGTATTATATGAGTGTGTTGCACATATGCGCATGTATACATGTATATGCATGTATATACATGTGTGTTATATAAGTGTATGTGTGCATGCTTGTGCATGCATGTATGTTATGTGAGCATGTGCATATGTGTGTTATGTAAGTACATGTGTGTACATGTGTATGTGCATGTGTGTTGTGTGTGCATGTATGTGTGCTATGTGAGTATGTATGTAGGCATGTGTTATGTGTACATATGCACATGTGTACATGTATGTGTATATATGTACATGTGTGTGATGTGTAAGTCCATACATGAACATGTGTATGTGCATGTGTGTTGTATGTATGCATGTGCACATAGGCATATGTGTGTATTTGTGTACATGTATGTGTGCCATGAGAGTGTGTGCATGTGGTGCAAAGATGCACAGTGTATGTAACAATCAGAGGACAACCTTAGGTGTCATTCCTCAGCCACCTTCCACCCTTTTGTTTGAGACAGTGTCTGTTGGCCTAGAACTGCACCATATAGGCATCTGGGGACCGGTCTGTCTGTTTTGTAAGAAACATTCTTATCAGAAGTCTTTAGCCTGCCAAGCCTGCCAAGAGACTCTTGTATACATGGCTGTTTGTCTAACCCTGGACCCTCCCAAGATTTGACTCTGTCTCACTCTTTCCCTTTATGCTGATGGTGAATTAGCCAGTCCATCAGATTATGAGGTTGAGCTTCTACCCATGGAATTGGACACAGTTACCTGCTATGTTAAAATAAAAACTCAGTGAAATTTCCACCCCTGTATGCTTGCCAGCTTCTTTGGGTCTTGGCACAAGAAACGGTCTCATCTCAAAAAAGAAATTGCTTTGCCTCGGGGTTACTTTTTGCTTTCTTTGCAGTACACTGAGAATATTCCTTTCCAACCCCCCTCCCCTCCCATTCACTGGGACTACAGACATGCATCTGTGTACCTGATTGTCACACTGGTTCTGGGGATCCAGGCTTAGTTCCTCGTGCGTACAAGGTCATCACTGTTACTGGGTGATCCCTCCTTGCAGCCCCAAGAGTTTCCTTCTGTTGTGTGAAAGAGAGGGCTTGGGAGGAGTGAGCCTACATACACCATCTTGTCCAGAGCAGAGCTTCCTATCTTTACTTCTTATCTTCAAATAGGTACAATACCAATTTACACCACAGAACTGATTTAGAACTGAGCTGAGATCTTTACATGCATGAAACTACACTGGAAAATGTTTTGGTCATATAATGATGATGATGATGGTGGTGGTGGTGGTGGTGATGATGGTGATGGTGATGGTGATGATAATAGTAATAAGACAATAGCAACAACAACAACAATGGTTGTTACTTCCAAGACTGACATCTAGCAAGCTTAGCTTCGGAGGAAGGGATAAAGTAGCATCATGCCTCCACAGTCATCCATCAATTTAATATTGGTGAAAACTAACTTGACATAGGGGTCAGTTCTCTGTTGCCTCGTTCTCCATTTCCTTTGAGTCTGTGGTGACCTTTCTCTTGACAAGCAGTAACCCTAGAGAAAAGCTAGAGGAAAACAGAGATTAGGTCCATGGCAAGGAGAGAGCAATAAAGTATCTCTAAGGAGCTCAATAAACCATGATAATTGAATGTAGTAAGGACCATAGTGAGGGGGGAACCGGGCAGTGCCTACTGTCCTGTTTCTAGGAAAGCAGTCGTGAGTGAGAAGAATGCTGGCCTGGGAGACAGAGGGTGAGTTTGAGGGGACCCTAGAGCTGCTGGGGAAAGCCTCCCAGGATGGAGTCTCCTCCGTGTCTCAGCAGCAGCCATAGGACACAGGTTAATATTGGAGCTTTCAATATCCCTATCAAGATGCTGAGTCTGGGCGAGGGAGGTTGTCCAGCACCAATGTAAAAAATCGAGCATGACAGAGCAGCTGTAACTCCATCACTGTTGGCTGTGTGACAGGTGGATCCTGGGGGCACCATGGCCAGCCAGATTAACCTAACGGATGCATTCCAGGTTGAGTGGGAGACCCTGTTTCAAACTAAATGTGGAGAAGGATTGAAGAAAGCATTCAGTGTTGTCCTCTAGCCTCCACATGTCATACACAGGTGACCGTACCTATGTACTCCCACATATACATACACATATACATACAAGCACACATCACCCGCATATACACATATGCCCATGATGCATTTACATATACACACACATGCACATGCACATGCACACACACATATACACATGCATATACACACATGCAGTCCCACATATACATACACACACATACATACATGCACACATCACCCACATCCACATACATATACACATGCAGTCATGCATGCACCCATGCGCACACACATATACACATACATATACACAATGCAGTCCCACATGTGTATATATATATATATATATATATATATATATATATATATACAAGCATACATCATCCACATACACACACATGTCCATGATGCACTTACATATACACACACATGCACACAATGCACTTACATATACACACACATACACAGAGACATATACATACACACATGCAGTCATGCATGCATATATGTACACACATACATATATGTGAACACACATGCATACACACACACACACATACACACACACACACACACACAGATGCCATGTTTTTTGGTGTCATCTATCCCTCTACAGGCAGGGAAAGCGTTCTGGAGTGGGGCATGGGTAAGTCCTTTGAGCCTCATGAGCCTCAGTTTCTCCTCTTGTAAGAAGCTGGTAAACATTGCGACTTCCACCAGGTTATTGGAGGATTGGCAGTAAGCTGGGGTGTGGGTCATTCTGCTGGCCCATAGCTTCCTGGATAGAGTCAATACTACAGACAGAAGACCTCAGCGCAGATTAGTATGAACTGTGCTCTAGCTGAGGGTGTTCCCGCTTCAAGAGCTTGTGTCCGCTGACATCATCATGCCCTCCATGGTGGCACACATGGGAAGAACAAGTCAAAGTGAGCCCCCTCCCACTGCTTCATTTCAGCCTCCTGGTTCCTCTTCTCCCTTCCCCAGCGAGCTCCCTAACTGGAGCAGGCCTCTGCACATCTAGTCTTTGGGACTAGCAGTAAGGGCATTAAGTGCTGGTGCTGGGGACAGAGAGGAGCTCCAGAGCAGGCCCTGTGTCCCTTCTACCCCGCTCTCTGTCTAGAGGAAGCTAGACTTCAGAGAAGCTTGATATGCCCCACAAAACTGGAGCTCAGAAGCCAGGGGCAATATCTGAGCTGTTCATGGATGTGCTACACCTGCCCACGCCATTCCCACTACAACGCCGTGTGGGAGCCAGCTCCTACCAGTTTAGGTGAGCCAATGAGGCCTTAGATTCTATCCTCAGTACTGCCAAGAGGACACAAAGTTCGCTTACAAACATGATTGCTGGCCCAGATTGAGCCCCTCCCCACTGAGCTGTAATTCACTGACACATCACAGGGACCAGTGAAAGGTCCAGTGGAAAACAGACCAGGAGCAGAATGTTCAAGAGTGATCCTTGCCTGGCCTCTCTTCCCAGTGCTTTTCTCTTTTTAAGTGGCGTGCTTGCGTGTGTGTGTGTGTGTGTGTGTGTGTGTGTGTGTGTGCATGTGTGTGTGCGTGCACATATGTGTGAACATGTAAATGTGCATGAATACATGTGTGTGCATGTAAGCATGAAAATGTGAGTACATGCATGCATGTGGCTGTGCCTTTCTATGTGCGTGTATGTGTGCCTCTCTGTGTGTATGTGTATGGGTGTGTGTGTATGTGTGTGTGTGTGTGTGTGTGTGTAGCCAGAGGTTGGACTTATGTTCCTCTGTTGTTCTCTGCCTTATAAAAGAAAGGTTGTCCCCTTAACCCCAAGACTGGTCAGCAAGCTCCATGGATCATCTGCTGTCCCCAGTGCTGGGTTATAGACAGGTGCAGCCACACCCAGCTGTAATGTGGGAGCTGCAGATCTAAACTCAGGGCCAAATGCTCGCACAGCAAGAACTATACTGCCTAAACCATCTCTCCAGCCTTTCTTCCCCTCGTCCTACCTCCCAGATTTCTTCTCTTCCTCTTCCCCCTCCTTTATCAGACAAGATCTCAGCCCATGCTGGCCTTGAACTCATGATTTTCCTGTTTCATCGCCTAGTGTTAGGATGACAGGTGCATTTCACCAGGACCAGCATCTTGCCAGTTTTCAGAGACAAGAGGACAGAGCACAGTTGGATCATGCATGGCTGCTGGCATTGTGACATGTGAGAGTGTCAGAAGGGAATGGTCTCCAGTTGTCCTATTAGCTCTCAATGGCTTACACAGTAGTTTGCAAGAGCTAGACATGCAGCCCAGGTGGTCAGGTGTGTGTGTGTGTGTGTGTGTGTGTGTGTGTGGTGTACTTATGTGCATATGCACGAGGAGTTATATGTGCATGTATTTACATGTTAGAGGTCAATGTTGGGTGTCTTCCTCAGTTGTTCTTTAACTTATGTTTTTAAACAGGGTCTCTCACTGACCCCAGAGCTCAGTGGTTCTGCTAGGCTGGTTGACCAGTGTGCTCCAGGGCTCTCTAGTCTATCCTGGTGCTACACACCCAGCACTGGAACTGGCTTTTCTGAGGCTGCTGAGGATCTAAACTCAGGCCCCCCTCGTGTTTAGATGTCAAGTACCTTGCCTCAGAGAGCCACAGGCAGCCAGTTCTAAAAGGAAGCCACAGTCTGAACTTGGGGTGTATATACATGTGTGTGTGTGAGAAGAGTATCCATTTGCATAGGAGCGTATCTTACTTGTGTGTAGGCTCAAATTAATAAAACAGAATCCCCAATCCTGTGTCGGCAGAATTGGAGTTCCCCATACATCAGAGCTGGTCCGACAGGCTGCCAGTTTACAACCTCTGCTCTCTGGAAACCACCCAACAATACTGCATTTATTAAGTAATAATTCATCTGTTTCCCCATATTTTATTTATCAAAGACCTCTGTAACTGTCAAGCAGAAGTTCTTATCAGCAGGAACTGACCAGCAGACAAGTGTTACCTTCTAGCCGGATGATAAATCTCGGCCGACCAGGAAACCGTGACATTTTAATTAGCTGGAACATTCTTATCAGCAAGTCTGTCCAGGACATGCCATTTCACAGTGTTTGTGAACCCCTAATTGGGAATCCCTGACGCCATCCTTGCAGGCCACCTCAGTCGCACAGGCCCTTTCTCGTTATTTTACCTCGGCATCTGCCCTTGTATTATTCAATAGGCCGCAGTGCCAGCAGAGCTGAACTCCTCAAATGCTGCATCTGGGGGAAGAAAAGAGGCTTCTTCATGCTGCAGCACTGGCAAAAAGTATAGGTGTGTGCACGTGTGTGCATGTGTGTGTGTGTGTGTGTTCATATGCGTGTGAGCATGTGCATGTGTGTGTGTGTTCATATGCGTGTGAGCATGTGCATGTGTGCGTGTGCATGTGTGTGGGCACGTGGGCATGCATTCATATGTGATGGGTGTGGAGGCTACATGTCAATGTTGAATATCTTCCTCTATCACGCTCCACCCTAGTTTTTGAGGCAGTGCCTCTCACTGGACACGGAGTTCACTGTTTCAGCTAGACGGCTGGTTAGTGAGCCCCAAAGCTCCTCTCCTGGCCACCTCTCCATTGTTGGGATAGATAGATATAGATATAGATATAGATATAGATATAGATATAGATATAGATATAGATATAGGTATAGGTATAGGTATAGGTATAGGTATAGGTATAGGTATAGATATAGATATAGATATATATCGGTGAGAGCTGTACTACATACACATATGCGCACACACAGACGTACACACATACGCATACACATACACATTCAGATACACACATGCACATACACACACACATGCACATACACACACATACACATACACATATACACATACACACATATACATACATACACATTCAGATACACACACATATGCACATACATACACAATGCACACATACATATATATAATGTCAGATAAAGCATAGAATAGATGGAAAATTGTCTCCTATTCAGGGTCATGTTGAAACTTCAGTATCCTGTAGTGAGGACTGTAACCACACAAAGACACTCAATTATCCTCCGTGTGATATGTCGCTACAGGCAAAGATGTTGCTTCAGAAAGCTGGGACTAAACAAAGTAAGAAACTGGGATTTTTTTTTTTTTTTTTTTTTACAACTGGCTTCTCAACAATTTTACCAGATTTAAAATTGAAGGGGTTTCTTGATCCCTGCTTGAATGAGGGGCTAATGAGCTACTTTTGTGTGACGGTGACCAAATACTTGAGGACAACTTAAAGGAATAAAGATTCATTTTGTTCACAGCTTCCAGGGCTGTCCAAACCTTTGACATTGTGACACAATGCTGTTCTCCACAAAGCTCCCTGGTGAGAGCTGCAAAATTGGATTCTCTTCTATTTTTCAAATATATATTTGCACATAAATGTTTTGCATGTGTTATATGAACATGTGTGTGTGTGTGTGTGGATGTACATATTTGTACCTATGTATTCAGAAGCCAGTATCTTTCTCCCATTCTCCACCATATGCCTTTGAAACAAGGTGTCTTGTGGGAGCCAAGGCTAAGCCATTGGCTAGCCCATCAACGCCTGTCTCTGCTCCCTAACGGCTGTGCTTTCGGATGCATATGTAGCTGGGCCCAGCTTTCTACATGGGTGCTGGGGACTTGAACTCAGATTCTCATGTTTATTCAGCAAGTGCCCTTACCCACTGAGCCATCTCCCCAGCTTGTCATGCTAATGCTTTGAGTGTCTTTATGATTTCGAGATGTGGGCTAAAGTTTGGACATACCTTGTTGGATAACCCAGGCCATGATTACTTGGTCCTATAATGTCATGGCAACTAGGGTGCGTGGTACCTCATGGCAGAGAGAAAGGGGAAGAGAGAGAGACAGACAGAGAGACAGACAGAGACAGATAGACAAATAGACACAGAGAGATAGAGACAGAGAGACAAAGAGACAGAGAGACAGAGACAGAGAAAGACAGAGAGTCCAAGGATCTACTCCAGTAGCTTATTTCCCTAGACTCTTATCTCACCATGTTTCTAGAACCCTCCAAGATGGTATTAGCATCAAGGACCAAACACTAAGCATATGAGCCTATGGAAGGCATTTCAAATTTATGTTCAAATTCTAGCAAGGAGTAAGTGTTCTGGAAACCGTCCTCATGGACTCCATTTGCAGAGAGGTTGACCGTTGCTGCACTGGTGTTTCTTGTCATGGCGGCCTTAGATTAGACCACAGAGGTGAGGGCTGGGCTCCGGGCAGCCAATCAGATTCCTTGTACTAGGGGGTCTATGTGATAGCCCAGTGTTTGCCTGGCAAGCTTGAGGACCAGAACTGATCCCCAGAACCCAGTTTAGACAGCTCGCTGTGATGGTGCACACTTGCCTTGAATCCCAGTGCTGGGGAGACAGAGACCCCAAATTTGTCTCCTAGGAAGAGATTTCTCACACTTCTGTAAAGGTGCTTCTTGCTTCTTTCTACTCCTTTGGAGTCAGCCTCCCCTAATCCCCCCTCACACACACCAGAGAAGGGTTGGCACATCTCTAACCTCATCTGGACCTCTCCTTAGCAAACAATAACTATCCTGTAATTATCTGTGTGTGTCTACAATGCACTGTAAAGTGACACAAAAACCTAGGCACACCAGTGCTTTCTCTCCAGACTCAAAGGCATATTGGGGGGGGGGAGGGCAGGAAAATGGAGGAGCCATGGGAGAGGGAGAGGGGAGGGGAGGAGAGGGGGAGGGGAGGGGGGAGGGGGAGGGGAGACACCCTGTAGAGAAAGAGTCATCATTCACCTCCTGGAGGCCACCTTTGGCACACCTTCTCTAGGAAAGCTCTTTCCTTGAGTCTAGGTGAAAGTTGAGGCTCTGTGTCTTATGAACTGAGAAGTCCCAGAAACATTTCCCAAACCCAAGAACTATAGCTCTTGGGAGACCCCATGGAAGGCTCAAAATCATAGATCTTGCAAGCAAAAACTTAATTTTGAGGGAGCATCGGCTGTGGGGGAGGCTGGGTCTTGAATGGGGAGGGGTGGGGAGAAGGGCTTGCACGTAGTGTCCTATCCTGGCAGGAATGGGGGTATTCTAAAAGCTCGCTGTGCCCCCTCCCTTCAGCCTCAGTCACTGAGAGGATGCTCTCAAAGACCTGGAATGCCCCCTTCCCTTGAAGAATCTCATCCTGGGAGAAAACAGACCCTGGAACGAGGTAGCAGAGAAATTTACCTCCTGGGAAGAGGTTTCTCACATTTCTGACAAATCCTCAGACCACCTTGCAGGAGGGACTGGTGCTAAACAACGGTGGGGGTTGGGGTGGGGCGAGCAGGGTCTGCTTTGGTATTTAAGCCCAAGCTTCCGGTCAGAACTTGAGAGAAAGGGGATGTCACTTAGTTCCCCTTCACAGTTTCTCCTCATTCAACAAACTCCTTCCCCCTCCCCCCCCCCACTTGATTTTCATTGTTGTTTTGTGTATTTATTTGGCCTACCAAGGACGAGGATGAGGACAGTGGCCGAGCTTAGGTTGTTAGCAGGGCCAGGGCCCAGGCTCTGTGGCTGTGACCTCCTGTAACATCAAGGAAACTACTTGGTAGGAATGGAAAAGTCTCCAAGTGCCTCAAGGTTAGGCAAAAAGCATTTTCTTTTATGGGACAAATAAACAAAGCTAGAGAGAGCTGGGGAGGAGAGTCAGTCGGGACCCAGGAAGGAGGGTAAAGGAGGCCTCTTTGCCTGAGGGCAGTCAGTCCAGGTGAGGGCATCTGTAAGGAGCTGCTGTCCTGGCTCCCTCCACGGAGGAATTAATGAGTGTTGGGTTCCTCTTCATCCATGGAAACAAGCAGCTGCCCTCATTGCTTGTGAAGTAAACAATAGAAGTTTGGAAAGTCTATGTGACCTTGTCCCTATACTGGAGGCCTGTGGGTCGCAAAGCCCTTGGGGACTGAACAGCCCTTTCACAGGGGGTCACTTAAAACCATTGGAAAACACAGATATTTATGTTACAATTCATAGCAGTCGCAAAATTACAGTTATGAAGTAGCAACAGAAATAATTTTATGGTTGGTGGGGGGGTCACCACAACATGAAGAACTGACTTGAAGGGTCCCTGCATTAGAAAGGTTGACAAACATTGCCCTAGACAGACAAGGCCACCCAGGCACACACACATACAACATCTGCTCTTCCTTAACCTGCCATACTCCTCACCCCCAGGCGGTGCCTTTCCTATGTCAGACTCTGGCCTTACATGCAAGGTACTATTGAAATCCTAAAAGTGCTTCCATTAGGGGAATCCACCAGCAAGGAAACGGGGAGCTGAGTTTCCTGGATAAGAGAATTCACACATATTTCCACTTTACAGGAACATAGTAGTTATTGTTCTCTGGATTATTCTTCATATCACACCCACCACGAACTCCCCAGGTGTGACTCTGTCCCGAGAGACTGTTAGGATCAAGGACACACAGGTGATTTCATCAGTCAGATGCGCACAACAAAAGCCCACAGAATGGAGTGGCTTGTTCCATTTTTGCAGAAGAGGAAAATACGACACCCAAGGAAGCTGATACACAAGGCCAAGGTTGCAGAGCTGGGATTTCAGCCCGGGGAGTCTGGGCTGGGCCAGGATCTGGGATGCTACACTCTCTCCTCTCAGCAGCAGAGTGGCACGTCTTGTCACCCACAGCTGATGGTCTCTCTCCGTGTGACAGCTGAAGCAGGAGACAGGACATAGGTGGAGAGGCTGTTTCAGAAAGAAAGCAGCTGGAACTGCCTTTGCACGGACTTCCGAATGGTCCATTCTAGTTGACGTGTTGGCTAGGGCTGTGTAGGTGGCTCAACAAATAAAATGTTTCTCATACAAACATGATGACCTGAGTTTGATCCCCACAACTTTTACAAAAAGCCAAGCATTTTTTGCAATGCCTGTGATTTAAATGCCTGGAACAAACAGACACAGGAGGATCCCTGGGACTCTCAGGTCTCAGTGAGGGACGGCCAAATGAGGTGGATGGCTCCTGAGGAGTGACACCTACGGTGACCTCCAGCTTCACACATGTGCAGTCATCTGCATACACGACTGCACCCGCACACACATGCGTGTGCTCACACATATATGCATGCTGACCCACATGTACACACAGAGTAACTTGCTTTGAAGAAGGCAAATAGGTGTGTCTGCTTCCATGAATATTACTATAGGCAGGGCCACCGACCCCTGGGTCACCCCTAAGCCACCAGCAATCTCAACATCAGCATTGGGAGCATAGATCCCCTTAAGAAACTCTAGAAGTAAATGAACTTGAGATTTCATTAAGATAGCTATTGTGTAAGAAATCGGGGCAGTCTGGCTGAACAGGTTTCCAGACCCAGGGTGGTTTTTAGAGGTACTTGTGTTAAAACAAGGTTAAGCCGGATGTGGTGACACATATCCCTGCACTTGGAGGTAGAGGCAGGAAGACCGAGAATTTAAGGGCAGCCTTGGTTACATAGTGAGTTGGAGGCTAGCCTAACTTAAGAAGAACGTACAACACCCCTCCCCAAATAGCCCAAAACAAAGAAAGTTAGCAGACAAATGAACAACAACAACAACAACAACAACAACACAAGCAATAACCCACCAATTAGTGTCCATTAGATCTCCACTCTCTACAAGGAAGCTCCCTCCCTGGAAGGGTCTGGGATTGGGTGGCATTGTGCTTCTACAGTTCACTCCAAAATGGGTCAGGGCCAGTGTGAAAAGTTGCCAGCAATGCAGCCCTACTGGGTGCAGTCTCCCGGAGCATGCCTTGAACTGACATCATTTAGGATTCTTCTTCCTATCTTTCTTTTTCCTTCCTTCCTTTCCTTTATTCTTCCTGGTTCCCGTGGAGTGGCCCCCTGCCAGCCTCGATCACAGGCAGGTACCTTCACTCTCTAGCACCTCTGATTCTGATAGTAGAGGTATATTACGTCTGAACCTTGAGTGCTGCTTGCTCTCCAGTTAGGTTAACCCCGCCTTCCCCCACCACAACGCTCTGAATAGCTGCACAGATTTTGCTGTGTGGCAGCTTCCAATGTAGGCTCTGGCTTCCTCCCCCAGAACTGGGTCTTGGGCTATCTACCTAGTAGGGCACTTGTGAGGGTGAATGAACTCATGGAAATAAATAAGGTTGCTGGCCAGGTGACACAGAGCTGTCATCTCAGCATTCTGGGGCCTAACCCGGAAGGATGGCAAGTTTGAGGCCAGCCTGGACCACATTGAAAGACCATGTCTAAGTAACATGTGTATGGGGATAAAAGCCACATATAAAACAACGACTAAGTAAGTGTTAATTTAAAATACACAAAATAAGGCCAGGTATGACGCCACCGGACTGTAATCCCAGCTACTGTGAGCCCTGATGCAGGAAGACGAATATTCTCAGGGCAATCTAGAATACAGAGTAAGACAGGCAGAGTAAGTTCAAGGCCAGCCTGGGCTACTACTGAGTCAGTCTCTCAAATTCAAAAGTGAAAAGAGGACTGGGGTGTGGCTCAGTGGCAGAGCACCTTCCTAGAATCCCCCAGTGAGGAGCTGGGGGTGTGGCTCAGTGGTAGAGCCCCTAGAATCCCCCGGTGAGGGGCTGGGATGTGGCTCAGTGGCAGATCCCCTGCCTAGAATCCCCCAGTGAGGGACTGGGGGTGTGGCTCAGTGGTAGAGCCCCTGCCTAGAATCTCCCAGTGAGGGGCTGGAGATATGACTTAGTGTTAAAGCATGTGGGCTACATGAGACAATTTGTGAAAGAAGGAAAGAAAGAAAAGAAGGAAGGAAGGAAAGAAGGAAAAATAATATTAACAGGGTAAGTTAAGTCAATCTGAAAATAGCTCAGCACCCGGCTTTCTCAAGCCCAGCTGGGCCCTCTCTGAGCAAATGTTAACCTCTCCGAGCCTCAGTTTCCTCCTCCATAAAATGCAGACAATCCCAGGTGTACTTTACAGCTAAGTTAAAGATGAAGCGCAATCAGGTTGGAAAGTGCCTGGCATGAAACAAAACCCTTGGTGACATTTCGGCATTATTTTGATGATTGCAGTCTCCCCAGTGGCACGCATGGAGGCCGATAGGACTGGTTGGGAGGGAGCAGGCTAATTCTGAGGCATTTCACTCCTTTACATGCTGACCACAGATCCACCCCCAACCTCAGAGAGGAGGTCAAATGAAGACCTGACTCGCCACAGGAAACCGGCCATGCCTCTAACCTTGGCATTGCCCTTGGCTTCCTGCCTGCCCCAAGAACACTCCTGACTGCTCTCTGGTGCATCTCCATTCTACCATAGCCTGGGGAGACAGCCAAGCTCTTTGCCATGGCATTGGCCTCCCTTTCCCTTTTGTTGGAGAAAGAAAGAACAAAGGAAAGATGAGCAACATCTCTCTCCCCGCCATCTCCTCGTTCTCTTCCTCAGTTTCTTAGGAGTGAAATCACCCAAGATATAAATAACACATTCTAAATAAAGCCATGCTTGACTGCAGCACAAGACATATCTGTGTGCGCATGTGACTGTCAGCCTCCCGTGGAAGTCATGTTTGTGTAATTAATTTTCCTAGCATCCGAGGAAAGAGACAGGCGGTCCTGTGGTACACCCGGCCCTACTACTCCCCAAACACTGAGAGAACGCTGTGCTTCACTCTCGCCAAGTGACTGGTGCGCAGGGATGGCTTTTGTTCCCATGCAGTTCCTGTGCTTGGGACCTTTATTTCTCAATTACTGCAGATGGAAAGAAAGGTAAATAAAAATAGAGGAGCAGACATCAAAGGCGTTCTGCGTGCAGGTGGCATGTGGCGCTCATTTAGCAGCAGGAACGCAGGGGCTTTGCAGAGGGCCTGAGGAGTTTTTGTTCTCCAACTTAGGAAGGTGGGATAAACTGCTTGGGGTTTTATAGAAAATCTGCTGTTAGTGGGAGTTCTCAGTATCATGGAGGTCGAAGCCCTTGCAGGTTAAAATGTCTGAGTGAAAGGGGAAAATGGCAGAGCGGATGAAAGGATGGGCTTCGGAGCTTGAACTTAGTTGGATGGATGCCCAATAAAGAGTCGGAGGGGAGGAAGCAGGGGATTGAGTCAGTAATGTGTTTGCCTTGTGGGGGGACAGGAGTTCAATCCTCAGAGCGCCTGCATGCATGTACACATAATGGCCGGGCATGTGTCTCTGGCTTGTGATCTCTGGCTGGAGAAAAAGGTTTGTGTGGACCTCTGAGATTGCTGTCCAGATAGGCTAGCCTAATTGGCCAAGCTCCATGCCCTGTCTCAAAAAAAAAAAAAAAAGCAGAGTAGATGGTACCTGAGGGATGACAACTGAGGTTCTCTGGCCTCTGCACGCACACACACACACACACACACACACACACACACACACACACACACTGGGCATACACACTTGCTGGGCAGACAAACACAC
The DNA here is from genome assembly GCF_900095145.1 of Mus pahari. Lineage (NCBI taxonomy): Eukaryota > Metazoa > Chordata > Mammalia > Rodentia > Muridae > Mus > Mus pahari. The sequence goes on from NC_034612.1 coordinate 31,249,429, forward strand.
ATACACATGCACATATACACATGTACACATACATGGAAACATATACACACATGTCTACACACTTAATAACAACAGAATATACATATGCTCTCTCACACACATTGGGTGTATACATGAAAATGTATACACACACTGTGTATACAAACACACACTGTACATGCACACCATATGCACACACATGCACTTGCACACATTTATCCACACACACTGTACATGCACACCATATGTACACACATGCACTCGCACACATTTATCCACACATGCACATACTCTTATATACCTGTGTATAAGCACATACATGTACATACACTAAGCAAACATACACATGCAAATGCCCTGTCTCACATACATACATCGAGCTACACATGAATGTACTCACCATGCATACAAATACACATATATACATACACACACATGCACATGTATATACACATGCACACCACATACACACATACAGATACTACATGCACACACACACTGGGATACAAACACACAGAAAAGAACTTGGAGGCTTCTAGTGGAGTGCCTGGGGAGGTCTTTTCTCAGTCTTCTAAAATCTTTCAAGGCTGGTCAAAGCAGGAAGGCCATCATTGTAGGAACATCAGTTACATCACCCTACTACATGCCAAGGGTGGTACACCAGGTATGTTGAATAAAATGTTTCTACCAAAGAAACTGGATGTTGTGGTGCACACCTATAATCCTAGCACTCAGGAGGCCAGGGTAGCCTCGAGTACATAGAGAGATGCTGTCTCCCAAACAGACAGATAGATGTAAATTCCTGTCCCGGGGTGGGGGTAGGGGCAAGCAAAACTCCAGTGCACAAGGAACTAATCTTGATCTTCACTGTGTGTTCTTATAGACATTATGTAATAAGGTCTTAAATCCAATCCAAGTTCATACATTAAAAAGCCAGTTTAACTGAGTCATATTTATTGTAGCTGGGGATAGAGTCTAATTTAACTTAATTCTATTATCTTCTTTTGTATTTTCCTATTCAGTACATTTTCTTCCCCTCCTTTTCTTATTTCTGTGGGTTCATAATGTCTTTGCCTTCTCTTCTTTCTTCTACTGCTTTGGAAATGGTAATCATGTTCTTCCCTGCTGTTCATGAGGCTGAAGGCACTCGGTGTGTCTGTACCTCAGGCAAGAAAAGAGGCGCCAATCCTGTCGCTCCTTTCTCATTTTCCATGTTTTGTCCTCTGCAGGCTTTGAGGCTGTCTTTGTAAGAGTTAGTTTCTAAGTCAATGGTGATGATTTGCTGGGCTGGGGTGATGATCAGAGGGTAAAGTACTTACTGTTCATGAAGACCTTCGTTCAGTTTCCAGCAGTTACAGACACACAGAGAACAACACAACAGTAGCCCCAGTGCTGGGGAAAGGAGAGAGTGGATACTGGGGCTTGCTAGCCAGCCAGTTCAATGAAATAGGAGAACTCCAGGCTCAGTGAGACATCCTGTCTTTAAAGATGGAAGGTGGCAAGTGATGGAAGACCCATGAGGTGGCCTGCACACATGCAAGCATGGATGTGTGCCCCCTCACCCCACACAAGACAGCAAACCATTTTGAATGATGCCTTTCCTTAGCATTGTCGCCTGCTCCTTCAACAACATGCATGATTTTTGCTGTGGAAGCACATCCTTTAGTAGGTCTCCCAGGAGAGGGTCATCTGGACATTAACTTGCCTCATTTTTATTTCATTTGAATTTTTGAGACAGAGTTTCTCTGTGTAGGCCTAACGATCCTGAAACCCACTCTGTAGACCAGGCTAGCCTTGAACTGTCCACTGTAGAGTAAAAAATGGGGTCTCGCGTCCGCTCAGGGCTAGGGCCGCTGGGCAAGGCAGACATAGGGAGTTTGACTATGCTGCGGACCCCACGGAACAGCCGGGCAGGCATTGGACTGTGAGAAGCCATGAGATCCCGCTTTGGGGATGAGGAAAGGTGCAGTCTGGGGTCCTCATGGAACTGCCGGAGTCAGGCTCTGACTCTCGGGCACCATAGACTGCTGGGCACGGCAGAAGAGCTTGTTTTGGGACCCTGAGCCACACGGAGGCCAGGGACGACATGTTTTCACTCTTGGACATCCCAGATGCCACTGTATATAGCAGAAGAGTTGAGAAAGGGTGGGGGCCTGGGGTGTACTCTGGCCTGGGGCCAAAGGGAAAAGGGCAGGGAGGAGAGAGCTCTGGCAGATTACCTTAGGGACAAGAGAGTCTGGCTAGCTCAGGCAGCTTGGGTTGACTGGCAGCCATGGCTAGAGCACAGGAAAGCCTTCAGCAGAAGATTAGACACGCGACATGGCTTGTGTGACACGGCTTATTAGGGGAAGACCTGCTTCATTGCTCCAGTATGACGGGTTCCAGAGAGAAGAGGTGGTCCATGGTTTTAAGGTGTTTGTTGTAAAAAGGCAGAGAGAGAGAGAGAGAGAGAGAGAAGAAGAAGAAGAAGAAGAAGAAGAAGAAGAAGAAGAAGAAGAAGAAGAAGAAGAAGAAGAAGAAGAAGAAGAAGAGAGGAGGAGAGAGGAGATAAGAGGAGAAGAGAAGAGAAGAGAAGAGAAGAGAAGAGAAGAGAAGAGAAGAGAAGAGAAGAGAAGAGAAGAGAAGAGAAAGTGAAGCTGAGGGCAGCCATGCCCATGTGGAGAGAGAGGGAGGAAGGGAAGGCAGAGAGAGGGGAGCAAGAGAAAGAGCAAGAGGTAAGAGGGTGCGAGGAGGGGGCAAGCAGCTCCTTTTATAGTGAGTGGGATGTGCCTTTCTGGCTGTTGCCAGGTAACTGTGGGGGGTAGAGTCCAGACAGAATACCAGGAGCTTGGGGCATTGCCTACGTGACTGATGGCCACACACCTCTCTTCAGGGAGCTGTGGGAGGCTGTGGCTGTGACAAGAGCCAGGGGCCCAGGAGGCATGGCCGAACTCCTACCATCCCATGAAGGCAGAAGTCACCGTCCACTAGGTCTCCGGGGGACCGGGAACCAGGCTATCTGTGCACAGTTCAGCGCCCCACAGTCCACCTTCACTTTTTTTTTTGAATGCTGACATAGCCTCATCTGGCTCTCGCACTCGAGTGCGAGCTCAGTTGGGTGTGGAGCGATTTCCTGACAATTACTTTACTTCAGCAGCTTTATGGTTCCTGCCCAGTGCTGATGTCATGTTTGTCTCAATGTTATTGCTTTTTAATGCATCAGTGTTTTCTCTTTCAGGGTCAGAAACTTTCTCATAGTTATTTTTAATATTCTTCAGCTTCACTAATGTCTTAGGGTTATACTGCTATGAACAGACACCATGACCAATGCAACTCTTATAAAGAAAATATTTAATTGGGGCTGGCTTACAGGTTCAGAGGTTCAGTTCATTATCATCAAAGTGGGAGCATGGCAGCGTCCAGGCAGGCGTGTTATTGGAGGAGGTGAGAGGTCTACATCTTTTTCCAAAGGCCACTAGGAGAAGACTGTTTCCCACATGGCTAAGAGGAAGGACTCAAAGTCTACCTCCGACAAACTTCCTCCGACAAAGTCATACCTGCTCCAACAAGGCCAAACCTCCTAATAGTGCCACTCCCTGGGCCAAGCATATTCAAAACACCACAACTAACATCATCTATGTATGGATTTATGTCTATTTAACCTACTGGGCACAAAATGTGGAATTTGTAACTAAAGATTCAATGTAGCCACAAAAATAATCTTGAGACACTTCTTGTTTGTCAACAAGAAAGCTCAACATCCAAAAACAACAAAAAAAAAAAACGTGTGTTTAATATGGCTTATAAAAGTAGCAACTTCAAGCCAGCAAGATGGCTCAGTGGTTAAAGGCACTTGCTGTCAAACCCAATGACCTGGGTTCAATTCCCAGGTAGGAGAGAACTGACTCCTTCAAGTTGACCTATGACTTCCACATATGAGTTATGACACTGACATACACATGTACACAAGAAATGATATAGATAAGTAAAGTTTTAAAATGTTTCAAAATACCCACTTCTATCATTACACAAGTTGATGTGAATATTCAAAAGAAATGACAAACATGCAAACAGAGGAAGTCCATGTAAAAAGGCAGTAGTGGCTGCGATATTAAAACATACGGCACTGCCTCTGTAGTAAGAGAGCGGCATTTGAAGCAAGAAAAGTAGGAGACCTAGAAATAGGCACAAGAGTATAAAAGAGTCATGTGATCAATGTGACTTCCCAAGTCACTGGGGGAAAGAGAAACTTTAAAAATAATTATCATGGTGTTACTTCCGGCCTCACACTAGCTGCCATCTTGCATCCCCAAGTGAGTGCATCTTATCTCAGTTGGTCTACCTGAGAGCCCCCTGAGTGGGAACCTTAGTTCCCCACTCGGCCCCATTTCCACTCCAACAAGATGAAAGAAACGATCATGAGTCAGGAAAAACTTGCCAAACTGCAAGCACAAGTGTGCATTGGTGGGAAGGGAACCGCTCACGGAAAGCAGAAGGTTCACAGAGCAGTTCTCCTTAGAGAAGTTAGGGGTAAACAGTAACTCTGGTGGTGAAGAGGTGAACACGTTTGCAATCCAAGGAACAGCGATCCATTTTAACAACCCTAAAGTTCAGGCATCCCTGGCGGCAAACCCCACCATCACCATTACAGGCCACGCTGAGATGAAGCAGCTGACAGCAATACTTCCCAGCATTCTGAGCCAGCTTGGTGCACGCAGTCTGACTCGTTTAAGGAGCGGGGATGAAGCTCTGCCCAAACAGTCTGTGGATGGGAAAGCACCACTTGAGAGGATGATGATGATGATGAAGTTCCAGATCTGGTGGAGAATTTTGATGAGGCTTCCAAGAATGAGGTAAACTGAATTGAAGCAACTTCTGAAGAAGGTGACACTTGTAGAAGTTACAGGAGCTGCTATTTTATAGCATGACTGATTTATAAAATTTTTTTTTTGCTTATTCTGGATCTGACAAAATCTAGATCTCTAATACTTTTAAGCCCAGGCCCCCTGGACATTGTAGTTCTTTTCAGTCTTCTCTTACACCTAATTCATTCTTTGCGGCCGAAGAAGCTTGGAAAGATTAACAAAACTCTTTGCCTAGTTAAAAAAAAAAAATCACAGTCACTTATTTATTAATTTGTGTGTGTGTGTGTGTGTGTGTGTGTGTGTGTGTGTGTGTGTAAGAGAGAGAGAGAGAGAGAGAGAGAGAGAGAGAGAGAGAGAGAGAGAGAGAGAGAGATTACTTCTATACTCTGTGGACTCTGTGGGTCCTGGGGATCGAAGTCAGGTCATCAGGTTTGGTGGCAGATTTTGGTGGCAGGTTTTGGTGGCAGGTGCCTTTACCTGTTGAACCATCTAAATAGCCAGGATACACATCTTGATTAATGGTTCTCTGGTATTTGAAAACAAACAAACCATCAAAAAACAAAAATCAACCGACCAAAAAGAACCCAAATAAACAAAAAACCCCCAAAAGATCCACTAGGATTTGTTCTTTCCTCACACCATCCACTAAAATAGATTCTAAGTAAATTCCAGGCACACGCATTAGCAATGACAATGAAGAGCAGTTTCTGCAGTGAAACTTGGCTCTGACTTAACTGGCTTGTGAAACGCCCCAGAAATTAGTAAATCACACTTGTAGGCATGTCTGAGAAGGTGTCGAGGGAGATAATGAGGGGTAAAGCCACTATAGGTAAGTCTTTCTAGACATTCTGGTTCACGGTACAAAATGGAGACTCTCTACATAAGGAATCCTGGAGGTAGCCAACCAATGATAAAGATGTTGCCTTTGGACCCATAAATTCCAGTGTGAAGAACTTATTTTGTAGATATGTGAAGTATGAAATAATATATGAGTAAGCTAGTGTTTATACCCACAGTTCTAATAGCAAAATACGGTTAAATAAATAGTAATATCACCACACCAGTGACTGAGATACAGCTGTATCAACAGTGAGGGAGGTCTCCTGCCCAAGTTCTAACTAAGCCCATCCTGCTAAACTAAGCCAGCATAGTTTCCAGAATATAAGGTTAAGAAAACAAAGCTATGAAAGAAAATTGTAATGTGCTAATGTGTGTTTCTGAAGAAGAGTGAGAAGGAAAAATTAATTAGAGCATTTGTGAAGCTGACAGGAACAGAATTGAGGCGTCTCCAAACTGAACTTGTTAATGGGTTGGTATCTACCACATTCGTAGCTGTTTCTTATTTGGATTCCTTCTGATCCCATCATCCCTTCCTTTCCTTTTCTTTCCATCCCCTTCCCCTTCTTCCCCTCCCTTCCCCTCTCCTCCTCTCCCTTCCTTCTCCTCCCCTCCCATTCCTCCCCTTCCCTTCCCCCTTTCCTTTTTTCTTCTTCTTTATTCCTTTCTCCTTCTCCTCTTTGCCCCCCTTTCCTTCCTTTCTCTTTCCTAGTTTCATTTTCATTCCTATGATTAAAAAGAAACTGCCTGCTTCTGGTTTCCATCTGCACCTAGAGCAGACCCTGTGTCATACCTCCTGCCTGGACTGAGCAGATCTCCCAGGAGTGCTGACAGACCTGAGAGCACAGGTGAGACCACCACTTCTGCTCAAATTCCTGACCCAAGAGGGACCTTCCCAGAGCCATCAGGATATAGGAACCAAGGAACAGCCAGGGACAAGATCCTTCTGGTTTCTATCTGTGCCCCAGAGCTGATCCTGTGCTACAGATCTCCATACCCAAATTCCTCCCAGAAAGAACTGGTCTCCCCAGAGTGCTGACACACAGGCTTATAACAGTCAGACAACCCACATTCAGATATCAGCACCAGCTAACACAAGAGATAACCAGATGGCAAGAGGCAAGGGCAAGAACATAAGCAACTGAAACCAAGGCTACTTGGCATCATCAGAGCCCAGTTCTTCCACCACAGCAAGCCCTGCATATCCCAAGACACTGGAAAAAGATTTAAAATCAAATTTCATGATGATGATAATAGAGAACTTTAAGAAGGACATAAATAATTCCCTTAAAGAAATATAGGGAAAACGGAAATACAGGCGAACACAGGTAAACAACTAGATGCCTTTAAAGAGGAAACACAAAAATTCCTTAAAGAATTACAGAAAAACACAATCAAACAGGTGAAGGAATTGAACAAAACCATCCAGGATCTAAAAATGGAAATAGAAACAAAAAAGAAATGGAAATAGAAACAAAAAAGAAATCACAAAGGGAGACAACCCTGGAGTTAGAAAACCTAGGAAAGAGATCAGGAGTCATAGATGCAAGCATCACCAACAGAATACGAGAGATAGAAAAGAGAATCTCAGGGGCAAAAGATACCATAGAAAACACTGACACAACAGTCAAAGAAAATATAAAATGCAAAAAGCTCCTAACCCAAAACATCCAGAAAATCCAGGACATAATGAGAAGACCAAACCTAAGGATAATAGGTATAGAAGGAAAATTCCAACACAAGAAGGGAAACTACACCCTAAAAAAAGCAAGAAAGTAATATTCTTTCAACAAAACCAAAAGAAAATAGCCACACAAACATAATTCCACCTCTAACAACAAAAATAACAGGAAGCAACAATCACAGGAAGATATTAATTCCTTAATATCTCTTAATGGCAATGGACTCAATTCTCCAATAAAGACATAGACTAACAGATTGGATACATAAACTTTACCCAGTATTTTGCTGCATACAAGAATCACACCTCAGTGACAAAGACAGACACTACCTCAGAGTAAAATGCTGGAAAAATTTTTCCAAGCAAATGGTCCCAAGAAACAAGCTGGAGTAGCCATTCTAATGGTAAATTAAATCGACTTTAACCCAAAAGTTATCAAGAGAGAGAGAGAGAGAGAGAGAGAGAGAGAGAGAGAGAGAGAGAGAGAGAGAGAAGGAAGGAAGGAGACTTCATACTGGTCAAAGGAAAACTCTACCAAGATGAACTCTGAATTCTGAACATCTATGCTCCAAATGCAAGGGTACTCGCATTCATAAAAGAAACTTTACTAAAGCTCAAAGCACACATTGCACCTCACACAACAATAGTGGGAGACTTCAACACCCCACACTCATCAGTGGACGGATCATGGAAACACAAACTAAAAAAAGAGACACAGTGAAACTAACAGAAGTTATGGACCAAATGGATTTAACAGTTATCTATAGGACATTTCATCCTAAACAAAAGAATATACCCCTTTCTCAGCACCTCATGGTACCTTTTCCAAAATTGATTATATAACCAGTTACAAAATAGGCCTCAACAGATACAAGATTAAAACAATTCCATGCATCCTATCAGACCACCACAGACTAAGGCTGGTCTTCAATGACAACATAAATAATAGAAAGCCCACATACCTGTGGAAGCTGAACAACACTCTACTCAATGATAACTTGATTAAGGATGAAATAAAGAAAGAAATTAAAGACATTTTAGAATTTAATGAAAATTAAGGCACAACCTACCCAAACTTATGGGACACAATGAAAGCAGTGCTAAGAGGGGAACTCATAGCTCTATGAGCCTCCAAAAAGAAACTGTAGAGAGCATACACTAGCAGCTTGACAGCACACCTGAAAGCTCTAGAACAAAATGAAGCAAATACACCCAAGAGGAGTAGAAAGCAGGAAATCAAACTCAGGGCTGAAATCAACCAAATAGAATCAAAAAGAACTACGCAAAGAATCAACAAAACCAGGAGCTGTTTCTTTGAGAAAATCAACAAGATAGATAAACCCTTAGCCATACTCACCAGAGGGCACAGTATCCAAATTAACAAAATCAGAAATGAAAAGGGAGATACAACAGAAACTGAAGAAATAAAAAAAATTGTCAGATCCTACTACAAAAGCCTATACTCAACACAACTGGAAAAATCTGAATGAAATGGTCAGTTTTCTAGACAGATACCAGGTACCAAAGTAAAATCAGGATCAGAGAAACCATCTAAACAGTCCCATAACCCTTAAAGAAATAGAAGCAGTCATTAAAAGTCTCCCAACCAAAAAAAGCCCAGGACCAGAAGGATTTAGTCAAAATTCTATCAGACCTTCAAAGAAGACCTAATACCGATACTCTTCAAACTATTCCACAAAATAGAAACAAAAGGAACACTGCCCAATTCATTCTATGAAGCCACAGCTGCGCTGATACCAAAACCACACAAAGACTCAACAAAGAAAGAGAACTTCAGACCAATTTCCCTTACAAAAACAGATGCAAAAGTACTCAATAAAATTCTTGCAAACTAACTTTATATGCCCCAGTACAGGGGAATGCCAGGGCCAAGAAGAGGGAGTGGGTGGGTAGGGAAGCAGGGTTGGGGAAGGGTCTAGGGGACTTTCAGGATAGCATTTGAAACGTAAATGAAGAAAATATCTAATAAAAATTGGGAAAAAAGTAGTTTCAAATCCTTAAAAGAAAAATTCTTGCAAACTGAATATGGGAACACATCAAAATGATCATTCACAGTGATCAAGTAGGCTTCATCCCAGGGATGCAGGGATAGTTCAATATAAGGAAATCTATCAATGTAATCCACTGCATAAACAAACTCAAAGAAAAAAGCACATGATCATTTCATTAGATGCTGAAGAAGCATTTGACAAAATTCAACATCCCTTCATGTTAAAAGTCTTGGAAAGATCAGGAATTCAAGGCCCATATCTAAACATAGTAAAAACAATATAAAGCAAACCAGTAGCCAACATCAAACTAAATGGAAAAACACTTGAAACAATCCCACTAAAATCAGGGACTAGACAAGGTTGCCCATTCTCTCCCTATCTATTCAATATAGTACTTGAAGTTCTAGCTAGAGCAATTAGATAACAAAAGGAGGTCAAAGAGATATAAATTGGAAAGGAAAAAGTCAAAATATCACTATTTGCAGATGATATGATAGTCTACTTAAGTGACCCCAAAAATTCCACCAGAGAAGTCCTACAGCTGATAAACAACTTCAGCAAAGTGGTTGGATATAAAATTAACTCAATCAAATCAGTAGCCTTCCTCTACTCTAAGGATTAATGGGCTGAGAAAGAAATCAGAGAAATGACAACCTTCACAAAGTCACAAACAATATAAAATATCTTGGTGTGACTCTAACCAAACAAGTGAAAGATCTGTATGACAAGAACTTCAAGCCTCTGAAGAAAGAAATCAAAGAAGACCTCAGAAGATGGAAAGATCTCCCATGCTTGTGGACTGGCAGGATTAATATAGCAAAAATGGCTATCTTGCCAAAAGTAATCTACAGATTCAATGCAATCCCCATCAAAATTCCAACTCAATTCTTCATAGAATTCTCAAATTCATTTTGAATAACAAAAAACCTAGAATAGCAAAAACCATTCTCAACAATAAAAGAACCTCTGGAGGAATCACCATGCCTGACTTCAAACTGTACTACAGAGCAACTGTCATAAAAACTGCATGGTATTGGTACAGTGACAGGCAAGTAGATCAGTGGAAGAGAATTGAAGACCTATAAATGAACCCACACACCTAAGGTCACTTGATCTTTGACAAAGAAGCTAAATCCATCCAGTGGAAAAAAAGAGTATTTTCAACAAATGATGCTGGTCATCATGTACAAGAATGCAAATCCATTCTTTTCTCCTTGTACAAAGCTCAAGTCCAAGTGGATCAAGGACTTCCACATAAAACCAGATAACACTGAATCTAATAGAAGAGAAAGTGGGGGGAAAGCCTTGAACACATGGGCACAGGGGAAAATTTCCTGTACAGAACACTAATGGCTTATGCTCTAAGATCGAGAATCAACAAATGGGACCTCTTAAAATTGCAAAACTTCTGTAAGGCAAAGAACACTGTCAATAGGACAAAACGGCAACCAACAGATTGGGAAAAGATCTTTACCAATCCTACATCTGATAGAGGGCTAATATCCAATATATACAAATAACTCTAGAAGTTAGACTTCGGAGAACCAAATAACTCTGTTAAAAATGGAGAACAGAACTAAACAGAGAATTCTTAACTGAGGAAACTCGAATGGCCAAGAAACACCTAATGAAATGTTCAACATCT
>NC_034612.1:31260801-31263301 GCF_900095145.1 Mus pahari
ATAGGAAACTTTCGGGATAGCATTTGAAATGTAAATAAAGAAAATAATAATAATTTAAAAATAAATAAATAAATTTAATTAAAAAAAAAAACAATGACTTCATGAAATTCACAGACAAATGGATGGATCTAGTAAATATCCTGAGTGAGGTAACTCAGTCACAAAAGAACACACATGATAAGTACTCAGTAATAAGTGGGTATTAGTCAAAGTGCATGGACTACCTATGATACAACTCAAGGACCACACAAAGCTCAAGAGAAAAGAAGACCAAAGATTGGATACTTCAGTCCTACTTAGAACAGGGAACAAAATAATCAAGGGATATAGAGGATGGGAGGGACTTAGGAGGAAGAGAAGAGGGGGAGGGGAAAATAGGGGAAAAACTGATATAAGAGGAGATGGAAGAAATAATTAAACAGAGGTGTGTAGCAATGGGGGATAGGGGACTAAGGATAGGAATCACAAAGTCCCAGATACCAGGAAAGCAAGAGCCTCCCAGGACCCCACAGGGAATGACATTAGCTGAAATGCCCCACATAGGGGAGGGAGAACCTGTCAAGACCATTTCCAGAGGTTAAGCATGGCCCCTTGGTTAAGGGATGGGGCCACCCACCCACCTATCTCCAAAATTTTAACCTGGACTTGCTCCTGTCTAAAGGAAATACAGGGACAAAGTGTGGAGCAAAGACTGAAGGAAAGGCCATCAGAGACTGCCCCACCTAGGGAGCCATCCCACTTGCAGACACCAAACCCAGACACTATTGCTGATGATAAGAAGCGCTTGCTGACAGGAGCCTGATATAGCTGTCTCCTGAGAGGCTCTGCCAGAGCCTGACCAATACAGATGTGGAGACTTGCAGCCAACCATAGGACTGAGTATAGGGACCCCAATGAAGGAGTTAGGGGAAGGACTGAAGGAGATGAAGGGGCCTTATCTGGCATCAATGGGAGGGGAGGCCTTTGGTCCTATGAAGGCTTGATGCCCCAGTATAGAAGAATGCTAGGGAGTTGAGGTGGGAGTGGGAAGGTGGGTGGGGGAACACCCTCATAGAAGCAGGGTAAGGGGGAATGGGATAGGGAGTTTGCAGAGGGGAAACCAGGAAAAGGGGATAGCATTTGAGATTAAATAAATTTTTAAAAGTGTGGGGGAGGAGCTATTGCCCAATTCCAAGCTACAGTCCATCATTCCCATGAAGTGAAGGCACATCCTTTTTCCTTCCTTCCTTCCTTCCTTCCTTCCTTCCTTCCTTCCTTCCTTCCTTCCTTCCTTCCTTCCTTCCTTCCTTCCTCACCTGCTCATTCACATATTTCCTTGCTCTCAGCTAGCTTTCCCCTTTCTTAAATAATTCAGGATCCCCTGCCTAAGGAATAGTGCCACCCACAGTGGGCTATGTTTTCTTACATCAATTAATAGTCAAGATAATCTCCCATGAGCATATCCACACATCAAGCTGATCTATATAGTTCCTCATTCATTCTCTTGTCCGGTGATTATATATCAGTCTCCTCTTTCTCCATCCCTCCCCTCTAATCTCTGGCCCTCCTCTCCCTGTGTCTCTTCTCTCATCCCCTTCCCTCATCTCCTGGCTCCTTCCCAACTTCCACTCCCTTCCCTTCCCTTCTCTTCCTCTTTTGGTTTTTCTATGTCTCAGCTTTCTCCGATTGTAAATGCACATTATTTTGTTACCTTTCTCTCCCCAGTTAGAATGCCAGTCATACTTTCTTTTTAAAATGACTTACAATTTATAATATACATTCCCAAATAACTCAAGTTTCCCTTCAAACATCACCATAGTGTAGATTCTCTGTTGCAGAAGGTTCTCAGTCTCCTTCTCAGATCCTGGCAGTGTTACCACTGTAAATTCCTTTTGTTTCTAAGTTATCCTCATCCAATAAATTCTCCTTATTTTGAACAAATTGTTAAATGTTACATTGATTAAGGATTAAAAACTAACAAACTTTCATTGTCTTTATTTATTCCTTCTCTAACTCCATGCAGACTTTGCATAGATCTGAATTCTTCAGGTGTGCCATGGCCTTTCTACCAGAAGAATTTTTAGTATTTCTTGAAGGAAGTCTCATGGTAAGAAATTCCATCAGTTTTCCCTGAGATGATATTTCTTCTCCCACTTTTAAAGGACATTTGTGTTTGCACGCCAAGGTGGGTGCCAGTGTGGGTGTATTCGTATGGAGGCCAGATGTCAGCCTGTGTCATTCCCCAGGAACTCTACAGCTTGTTTTTGGAGGCAGGGTCTCACTGGTCTGAGACCCACAGGTTTAGCTATGTTGGCTGAGCAGAGAGTCCCAGGGGTGCTCCTGCCTCCACCTCCCCAGGGCTAGGATGATGAGTGTGGACCAGCATGCCTGACTTTTTGGCATGGGTCTTAGGGCTGTAAGCCAAGTCTTCAATCTGACTCAGTAAGCACTTTCCAACAAACCAGCTCTCCTTGTGTGTTTACATGTCTCACTCCACTCTCTTCCTCCTCCCATAGTTTCT
>NC_034612.1:31268982-31280223 GCF_900095145.1 Mus pahari
TGTGAGGCTATGCCAGTGCCTGGCAAATACAGAAGTGGATGCTCACAGTCATCTATTGGATGGAACACAGGGCCCCAATGGAGAAGCTAGAGAAAGTACCCAAGGAGCAGAAGGGGTCTGCAACCCTATAGGTGGAACAACAATATGAACTAGCTAGTACCCCCCCCCCCAGAGCTTGTGTCTCTAGCTGCATATGTAGCAGAGGATGGCCTAGTCGGCCATCAGTGGGAGGAGAGGCCCTTGGTCTTGCAAAGATTATATGCCCCAGAACAGGGGAATGCCAGGGCCAGGAAGTAGGAGTGGATGGGTTGAGGAACAGGGTGGGGAAGGGTATAGGGGACTTTCGGGATAGCATTTGAAATGTAAATAAAGAAAATATCTAATAAAAGAAATAAAGACTGAAAAGCAACCAGAAGAGCAGGTAACCGTGCTTACAAACTGGCCTGAGTTCTGCCCTAGGCACCCACAGTAAGGACAGGCATCTGCAAGTTGTCCTCTGGCCTCCTTATGTGGATCATGGAGACACACACACACACACACACACACACGAGGATATGATATTTATTCTCTCAAAGGCACTTTTCTGTTTTGAAAGCATAAACCCTGCTCTGTATTCCCTGGAGCCAAGCAGGGTTCTGCTGTCTGTTTGTCCTGATTGCTGTTTGTACAGAGGCCAGGTGACCAACCAAAATATATCAGGATGAAAATAGCAATTTTGCCCATCCCCAATCCACTTCCCTTTTTTTTGTCGCCCCTACCAACCCCTACTACTTCAATTTGGCCATAATTGTACCGTTCCCATAACAACAGCCACATAACTGGATCTTTGTGGAGGGCTTATGACAGGGCTGTCCACAAAAGCCGCTGGCAATGCTGTATAGACCCTGTATGTCGTCGGCTCACAAAAGGTACAGCTATCAGCAGGGACGATACTTGGCAGTCTCAAATCAAACCTGCCGTTGATTACCGCTGCTGTGTTGGGGGAAACTGTAGCCCGCCTCACATATTTTTCCCATGTTCCCTCCATGTACTCAATCCTGGGACTGTCATTCCCTTTGCGGACTACCTGGGACATTAAAAAAAAAATGCATACACAGAGAGAAACTCAAGACAAAAACTCTTTCACTGCCTGGAACTCTTAGATTGCCCGGAACTGCAGCCAAGTTCACTGTGCAGCAGCCTTGATGAGGTCTCAGGACCGTGCTTTGGATTATGACGGGGAGGCATTAACACCAAGAATCAAAACACCATCACAGGTGTGCCTGTGCATATATGTATATACAGATACATATGCACATCTATGGATATGTACATACTGTGTACATATATGAAATTCCATATCCACAGATCTCGTGGAAATGTGACAGATGAATGTAATATACATTTATATTTGTTTCTTACTTGCTGAACCACTGTGCAGTTTCGGGAAGCAAATCTGCTCATCAGGGAACCAAAGCAGGCTTGATGGGAAACTGTCTGTCACAGCCAGCAAGTTACGCCAAAGCAAGGTAGACGCTTCCCTACCAACTGCTCTTTTGATCTCTTAGCAATAAGTAAGACAGACAATGTGGGTACACTGAAGCAGAATGCCAGGTTCATTGTGAATTCAGGACTGGAAGTTGACCCACTGACATCTCCAGTACCTTTCCTGGTGTGTTGCCAAGTTACAGATCAACAGAGGTCAAAATCCCGGGCAGGGAGGGAGAAGACAACAGGGGCAAAGAACTATGTCCCATCACCTCGAGCAGACTCTTGGGGACTGGTAGTGGCTGCAGTGCTGGTGCTGGAGCCTCAAAGGTAACAACAACGTCAGAGGGAATGGCTAGTGTGGAACGTGGCCTCTGTACTGTAGGCCACTTCGCATGTCTCCATGGGCCACGGGGAAACCAGGCACCTAGCAGAAATGTGGGCTCTGATACCCACTGGTCTCAGTTTGAGTCAAGAGACGAGAGCTCCTCTTTCAATAGTGAAGACGAAGCTTTCAACTTGTCCGGGGATAACGATGTTTTACATGTTCAGGAGTGGCTTGAGTCTTCCAAGCAATGCCTTATGTTCATTGACAGCTGGATCAGTGGCATGCATGTGACGTTACCCTCTACTAATCAGTGTGTGAACCGCTGCAGTCGGGAGCAGCAGCACTGAATCGTCACAGGTTTTTGACAGACTTGGACCCCAGGACTCTCTGAAAATGTCCAAGCGGCTCCATGCACAGACGTCCTGATCCAGGTACATGCTCTGCCTTGGCAGAAATGGATCCGTTTGTCAACTCCTGTACAAAATGCTCAGGGACAGCTGTTTGAAAGCATGTATATATATGCCTGTGCTCACAGTCAGACATGTACATGTGCCGGTGTGCATACATGCACATATATGTGTACACACAAAGTGTCAACTGTCCACTGAAAGCAGAGAGCAACGAGCGTGTTCTGGCGCTTGTCTGGCTTCCTCCGCTTTGCATAGGTTAGGATCCCTTGCTCAGGGAATAGTCCCATCCACAGTTAAGCTGGATCTTCCCACATCAGTTAATGTGGCCAAGATCATCCTCCGCAGACACGCCCAGAGGCTCATCTTCCAGGAGATCTTACATTCTGTCAAGTTGACAGTGCTGACCATCATCACTGACTTTCTCCCACCTTTTAAAAGGTCTTCCTATATAGCATGGGTTAGTTTGGAACCTGCTATGTAACTCATATGTGCAGATCCTCTTACCTCTGCCTTCCAAATGCTGAGGGATGTGTCGCCAACCAGATTCTTTCCCCTTTATCTTCTGTTCAGTCCAGCATCTCAGCTATTGGATAACACTGTCCATACTCAGCAAGTGCCTTCCCTCTTTAACTAACCCTCGCTGGAAAAACCCTCACAGATACACACAAGAGTTCACCTCTCTAATGCCCTGAGCATTTCTTTTACCTTTCTTGTGTGTGGATGATGTTCCTGTGTGGTTTTGTATATGTGTGGATATTTACTTATGTGTGTGCTGTTGTGTGTATACTGTGGCACACACATCAAGATCAGAGGAAAGCTCAGGTGTCTATACTTGATTCCCATGTCGATTGAGACAGTGTCTCGTGTTTTCTACTATGTATGCCAGCTAGCTGACTCATAAGTATCTGGGGTATCGCCTATCTTCACCTCCCACCTCACTGTATGAGCTCGGGATTATGGATATATTATTGTGTCCAGCTTTTCATGTGTTCTTGGACCATGAACTCAGGTTCTCATAGAGTCATGCTTTTGGTCTACCCCCTAAGCATTTCTTTCTTTCTTTCTTTCTTTCTTTCTTTCTTTCTTTCTTTCTTTCTTTCTTTCTTTCTTTCTTTCTTTCTTCTTTTCTTTTCTTTTCTTTTCTTTTCTTTTCTTTTCTTTCTTTCTTTCTTTCTTTCTTTCTTTCTTTCTTTTTTTCTTTCTTTTTTTTTTTTTTTCTCTGAGTAGCCTAGCTGTCCTGGAACTCACTCTGTAGACCAGGCTGGCCTCGAACTCAGAAATCCACCTGCCTCTGCCTCCCAAGTGCCGAACATTTCTTAATCTAAGAAAATTGGCAGTCAAAATTGACTATTACAAGTTCAATGGGTGTTGGTATATGAGTCCATCTACATGACCACTGCCTTAACACATGTATAGGAAACTTCCAGAAGTTTTCCCTGTGTCATTGTAAAAGATGTAGTCTTTTCTCTTGAGGAAATTTAAAATATCTCTAGGGTAAGAAATCTATAATATGGGTGCTTGTGGGTGTGCAAACTTTAGGGATTGTGGCACCACAGAGTGTGTCCCGTGGGTATTGCGGCGTGAGCATGGGGCTATCGGAAGACAGAGATTATGAAAAGTCAGGTAGATGATTTGGGTTGGGGAACTCTGAATTATGTACTCATAAGGAGAGGCAGAATTTTCCCTTAACTCAAATAAAGGCTGAGAATTTAACCAGTGATAAGAGTACTGAAGAGGGGCCTGTGAGAGGGCACAGCAAGTGAAGGTAACTGCATATCCGATAAAGTGAATTCAATCCCTAGCACCCACGTGGCAGGAGGAGAGAGCAAACTCATGCAAGTTGTCCTCTAATCTCCACATGTGATTGATCTCACAAATACACACACATGTACATGCACACAAATACACAATTTGCACATATATGTACACATTTACAAAAACTTCAAATGCTGAGATTGTTTTCTAATCTCTCTCTACATTTGGTCTCTCTCACACAAACATGCACATGCACTTGTGCACACATACATGCACACACATGCACACACATATGCACATAAATGCAAACACATATACACACATATGTGCACACTTACAAAAAACTTTGAATGCTGAGATTGTTCTCTAATCTCCACATTTGGGACCTCTCTCTCTCTCTCTCTCTCNCACACACACACACACACACATGCACACATGCACACACACACGCACACACATGTACACACACACGCGCACACACACACATGCACACACACATGTATACATGCACACATGCACACACACACATGCACACACACACACACGCACACACACACACACATGTACGCAAGCATGCATACAAAAGCTGAAGAATGCTGAAGAGCTAAGGTTAGACTGTATCTTAGAATCTGGATTCCTAACCTTGTTCGTTATCTGTTTGTTAGTGGAGACAAGCTGCTACAAAGGTTTGGAAGATGGATTATACTTTTTTGGATGTTATTCAGATGTCCTTAGTAGTTTCATTGTGAGTGTGGGAAGACTTCCAGGAGGAGGTGATGTTGGGCCTTACTCTCTTGGTTTATATTTTAAGACATAGCTGTACACGCCTCAAGCTTTCCTCCAACTCTGCATGTCTTTATGTAGCTGAGGATAACCTTGAGCTCCTGATTTGCCCACTTCCACCTATTCAGGGCTGGGTCGGCAGGCGTGTACCTCCACATCTTGTTTATATGGAGCTGGGGGTGGAACTTCATCTGTGCTAGGTAAGTACTCCTAACAAAGCCACATCTCCAGACATCTGGACATTACTCTCGGTGGGCAAGGTGTGAGGAGAGAAAGGAAGTATGCCTCTTCCACAGCAGGTGCTGTGCAGAGCCCCCACGTGATGGTAGCCTTGCTTCAGATCCCACACACTTACATGATGTTAACGTGGTTTGTATAGGAATGGCCTCCATAGACTCATGTGTTTGAATGAAAATGGCCCTTATAGGCACATAGGGAGCGGCACTATTAGGAGGTGTGCCCTTGTTAGAGGAAGTACGGGGACAGGCTTTGAGGTCTCACATGCTAAAGTTGGGCATAGTGTGGCAGCCTTCTGTCGCCTGCAGACCAAGATGTAGAACTCTCGGCTCCTTCTGCAGCACCCTGTCCGCCTGCACACTGCCATGTTTCCTGCCATGATGATAATGGGCTAAGTCTCCTGTAAGCCAGCCCCAGTTAAGCGTTTGACTTGATAAGAGTTGCTGTGGTCATGGTGTCTGTTCATAGCAGTTAAACCCTTACTAAGACAAGGGTGAGGCAAATTTGAGCATTTTGAAGTCTTGGTTGACTGCTACATGATACTTGAGTATTAGGGGCTTGACAAGGTCAAGGACTGTATGTTCTGTCAGAATTGCATGGAGAAGATCATGGCCAACGTTTTAGTCAATGGTCCATACTTCCCACACTGCTGTTCCAATCCACACCATTCCAAGACAGGGAGCATTTCTGTTCATGGGGACATCTGCCTGAAAGCACAAGAGAAACATCGTTTCCTCTATCTTCCCTGGTTGGTTGCTAGGATGCAGCCTGAGAAAATGATAGCCAATGTTTGGGAAATAAAATACATACACGTTCGAGTCAGTCCAAGGAACACTTGAGGGTCTGCTGCAGGAGCATGGAGCTCCAGACCCTGGCATGCCATAGGAACATTGCAGAGTCCCCGCCTTCACAGTCCACACGCATTTTCAGAGTTCTTGCTGCGACAGACCACCTTGCCAAATACCCATTTGCTCTCTGGCTTTGTTATTCAAGTATTTATTGAGCACCAGCTGGTTTCCAGCCACTGAGATGAGCTTTGGAACTGGAGAGCGCTGCCAAATCAGAGGGAAGATGGGTGGCTTACTCAAGGGAAGGAACAGATGTGAAGTCTAAATCTTCTAGAACGTTTGTGCGTTTTTGTTTGTTTGGGTCTGGGGATTGGGACTTTTTGGTTTTGTTTTAAGACAGTCTTACTGTTGTGAAGGCCAGAGCAGCCTCAGACTCACGACCCTCTTCTTTCTACCTCCCAGGCGCTGGGATTGTAGGCGTCTGGAAGGTTTTCTTATGAACCAAATAGAGGCTGGGAAGATGGCTGTGTGAGAAAAGCATTTACCACGGAAGCAAGAGGCCCGGAGTTTGGGCCCCTAGAACTCATTGAAAGCTAGGCATGTTGGTGCTTGTCTGTGGCTCCAGCACTGCTGTGATGAGATGGGAACTGGAGGAAAAGAGCTCTGGAAACTCAGGGTCAACGAAACTGGCACAAAGTGCAGAAACTCACAAGAGGCTCTGTTCTGATCGTGGTAGAATGCGAGACCAACAGTTGATGTTGTCCTCTGACATCCAATGTGACTCTCTCCCCCCCCATTACTTCCCCCCCCCACATGACACAGATAAATTCTTAAAAGAAGCACGTGATAACTATTTTAGTAACCAGGCAGCTCTATCATGGCACCAGAAAGACAATCGGCATTAGTCACTTTTTAAACATCATTACTGACAAGAGGCAACTTAAAGCAGCAAGGGTTCATCTCAGCTCTGCTTTTAGGGGAGCGCAGTCATCGTGGTGGAGAAGATTCTGTGCAAGGAGTGTAACACAATGCGCCTAATCACAGTGCATTGATGTGGAAGCAGATGAGTGTAGGTGGCCATCCAGCCCAGGGCTACACAGTGAAGCTCTGTGTTAACAAACAAACAAGACAGTCAAACAGACAAAACCAAAATAAATGGACAGAACAGAAGAAAGAAAATGAACAATCAAAAAAGGAAATTTGGGCAGTGGTGGCGCACGTCTTTAATCCCAGCACTTGGGAGGCAGAGGCAGGTGGATTTCTGAGTTCAAGGCCAGCCTGGTCTACAAAGTGAGTTCTAGTGAGTTCTAGGTCAGCCAGGACTACACAGAGAAACCCTGTCTCAAAAAGCAAAGCAAAACAAACAGAAAAGCACATTTGATGCTGGCACAATGAAGAACTTGTGAGGGCTGGAGGGATGCCTCCAGGGTAAAGAACACTCACTGCTCTTGTAGAGGACCTGAGTAGGCTTCCCAGAACCTGCATGATTCCAGCTTCAGGGGCGTCTGGCCCCCCTCCTGGCCTCCTTGGGGAATTACACCTTTGTAACATACCACATACACATACCACACACACACACACACACACACACACACACACACACACACCCCACACACAGTAAAACTCAAAGAGAAGCATAATAGTAAAGAACTGAAATAAAGTGAAATAAAAAAACCAAGAACCTCCGTGTAGTTGTTGTTGTTTTATGAAGATCAATTAAGCTGATAAATATCTATCAACGAGGTATCCCTGTAAAAATCATAAAACAGAGGAGGTTTAGATTAGTAATGCCAGGATTGAAAGAGGCCTTGACACATTGGGCCCCGAGACATCAAAAGATTAATAGGAGAATATGAAAAACAATTGAGGTGGGTGGTTACCTGTAATTGTAGTGGAGGCTGAGGCAGGAGAATCACAAGTCTGAGACAGCCTGGGCTGTACAGTGAGTGCCCTGTCTCAATAAACCAAAAACACCCAGCAGCTTGGACAACAGAGTTAGGCCCTGTCTCAAAAACAAAAGCAAACAATTAACTTTAAAAAAAAAAAAATCCAGCCATCAACAGTGAAAACAAAAATGATTTATATGTGTGTTTGTGTATGTATATGTGTATAAGTGTATGTGTAAGTATATGTGTGTATGTGTGTGTAAGTGTATATGTACGTATGTGTAAATCTGTGTGTATATATGTGTATGTGTGGATATGTATAGGAGTGTGTATGTGTGGATATGTATGTGTGTACATGTGTATGCATAGGCATATGCTTATGTGTATAAGCATATTCAAAAGTTTCTGTGTAGGGGACCAATACTAAAATACAAATGAAAAACTTCACAAAACACCAAAGCTCACGTGAGATGAAAGAGTAACGTGAATAGCTCTACATCAAGGGGAAAAAATAAAGAAAGCAAGCTCCCGGCTCAGACAGCTCACTGATGGCTTCTGCTATTTATTTAAAGAATAAATAACACCGATTCTAAGCAGTCTCTTTTAGGCTATAGGAGCGGAAGGAACATTTCCCA
Organism: Mus pahari; assembly: GCF_900095145.1. Lineage (NCBI taxonomy): Eukaryota > Metazoa > Chordata > Mammalia > Rodentia > Muridae > Mus > Mus pahari. The sequence goes on from NC_034612.1 coordinate 31,277,272, forward strand.
AATCGTCTTATGAACCTGTCATTATACTGATAACAAAGCCAGAAAAGACAACATCAGAAAAGAAAAACCCAAACAGCACAGGTACAGAAATCTTCAGCAAAACACTAACAAATTGACTCCAGCAATATGCAAATACAGCAGCGGGAGAGGGTGGCTCATCACAGGAGCGCAAGGCTGAGCAGGGTGGATATCATGATATTTGAAAATCAATGGAACCAATCACACCACCTCCTTATTTTAGAGGCCGGTGATTCTCCCAGAGTTCAAAGCCAACCTGGTCTACATAGAGAGCTCAAGGCCAAACAGGTGAGATCTAGTCTCAAAACCAAACCAAACCAAACCAAACCAAAGCAGAATAAACCAAACCAACCAAACCAAACCAAACCAAACCAAACCAAACCAATCCAAACCAAACAAACCAAACCAAACCAAACCAAACCAAACCAAACCAAACCAAACCAAACAAACCAAAGCAGGACAAAATCCCTGCTTATCTTAAAGGCTTGTTGGTTTATTGATCTAAAACAACGTGTGTTGTCTGTTTGTATGAGATGGTCTCACTGTGCAGCCCTGGGTGGCCTAGAAGTCACAGAGGATCGCTCTACCACATGTTAATTAAGACAAATCAATGGAGAAAGGCTACTGAGCGCATGGAGTAAAAGTGTGAGAACACAAGACTTTCCACACGGGCAAAACTGAATGAACGTTTCCGACCATCCCCTAAGGTGAGCGTTAGGGATTTAATCTTCATTGCCAACCTGGCTGGGTTTAGACTGATTTTGGAAGCGCCATCTGGGCAGAGCTTTGAGAGTGTTGCCAGAGACGTTTAATTAACCGAGACAGAAAACCCACCTTCAGTGTAGAATTCCCCATCCCCTAGGCTGAACTCCTAATAGGAAGGAGGAGGTGAGCCCAGCCCCAGAGTCCATCCCTCTGCTTCCTGACTGCAGATGCAATGTGACCAGCCACCTCTCGCTCCTGCCCCAACCCTCCTTAAGTTGCTTTGGTCAGATGTTTTGTTTTTTTTTGTTTGCTTGTTTGTTTGTTTGTTTTTGCTACTGTGAGGAAAGTCATGAAAATTGAAAATATAGAACAACACGTAGGAGACATTTTTGTTATCCAATTGGTAGGAAAGAATCTCCGGGGACCAGACAGCCAAATCACATAACAGAATTATAAATGTGACCTTCCTGTACTACTAGGCTGTAAGAGTAAGATCAAGTGGGCCAAGGACTGGATGGAGGTGTGTGAAATATACACAACAACAAAAAGTCAGTCTGAGAGAGATCTGTGTATGTGATATACAAAGACCTGGCACCTTGAGCATGTAAAGATATTCTAGAAACAAATAGAAAAATGACAAATAAATAACCCAATGAAAGAGTGAATAAGAAATCCAGTGTAGGAAAATGCATTATCGGCTAATACTTGGACGAAATGATTGACTGTAGTAGCAATCTGGATAATAAAAATCATAACAGAATTAAATATTTTTCACCAATGAGGTTAATAAAACAACCATGTAAAACTATGAACAGTACCTGTCTGGGAAGATGTAGAGAAACCCCAAGGAGCCATTGTCATACATTGCTGGAGGATTGCAAATTGGTGCATCTGCTTTGGAGAAAACCTTAGCAGTGTGCAATAAAATGGAAAATGAGAAGAGCAATTTCTTATCCAGGTATATGCTTCAGAGAAACCCCAGGTTCTGTGCTGTGAGTAACATAACAGTTTGCTTAGGGAAGATCTGGAAGAAACAGAAGTCTTCAGAGCTAGATAAATGAGCTGTGGTATTGTCTACAGAAGACGGGAAATCAGCTTAAAGTTAGACTGAGCGGGGTACATGGTGCACTCCTATAATCTCAGCAGTCAGAAGGCAGAGGCAGGCGAATCATCAGTTCATGCAAGACCCCACTTCTTACATTTAAATTTTTTATTTTTATTTTTAATCATATGCACATGTAGGTGTCTGTGTGTAGGTATGGGCACATGAGTGCAGGTGCCCATGGAAGCCAGAAGAGGGCGTCAGATTTCTTGAATCTGGAGTTACAGGCAATTGTGAGCCACTCTGTGGATGCTAGACCTGCACTCAGGCCCACTGCACGAGCAGCAAGCATCCTTAGCGGCTGGGCTGTCTCTCTAGCCCTAACCCTGCTTTTAAAAAAAATGCACACCCTTGTGTTGTCAGAATAAATCAATCTAACAAAACAAATGTTTTAGAAAATATGCTGCCATTTGCAAATTTTTAAAAATGCACATAACAACACCATACATTATTTCTGATCACACATATATGTAAAAAAATATATAAAACCAAGAGTTTAATGAATTATACCAAGTTTATGATGAGAGTTAGCTGCCTCCGGGGAAGGCTGAGAAGTGGGGGAGGCAGAGTTGGGCCTGGAGCTTCTGATGCCTCATTTTTTTGTAAACTTTTTGAACAAAGAAGAAAAAAACTAAAGTTATAGTTCAGAGGTAGGGGAGGAGGAATGGGATGAGGAACAGCCAAAGGGCGGACCAGGAGTGGAATAATGACAGACTGTGAATAAAAGATGTAAAAATATTTTAAAACAAACAAACAAACAAACAAAAACCAAAAAACCTAGTCAACTCAAAGTAAATTAAATGCTTGTGACATAAAAAAAGGGGGCGGGGATGGATTACTGCTTCGTTTCTGCCACAGTAAATACACGGGGGCATCAACACCTTTGACTCATGATGAGTTGGCAAAAGCTGTCGCAAAGACTTATTTTTCAAGTGTGTGTGTGTGTGTGTGTGTGTGTGTGTGTGTGTGTTATAGTATGTGTTCATTTGGGTGTGTGCACACAGGTATGTGTACAGGGTGTGTGCACATTCATGTTGAAGTCAGAGGCCATTGTTGAATGTCTTCCTCGGTCACTGTCCATATATTTTTTTAAGGCAGAATCTCTTATTGGCCCTTAGCTAACTGAT
>NC_034612.1:31280648-31316692 GCF_900095145.1 Mus pahari
CTCCTCCTCTTCCTCCTCCTCCTCTTCCTCCTCCTCCTCCTCTTCCTCCTCCTCCTCCTCTTCCTCCTTCTCCTCCTTCTCTTCCTCATCCTCATCCTATGTATGCATGTGGTATGCATGTGTACATGTGTGTTCATATGTGTGAGCATAAGTGTGTGTATGGTGTATGTGTGCCTGTGGGGAGACCTGAAGTCCGTGCTGGGTGTTTTTCTCATTCATTTTCCATTTCATTTACTAAAGCAATGTCTCTAGCTGAACCCAGAGCTCACTGGTTGATTAGGCTGCTCGGGCTACCCAGCTTTTCCTGGGGAAAGCCTATCTCTGCTTCCTGAGTGCTGTGATGGCGAGCAGCGGCTGAGCCTGCATAGCTTTTACATGGGTTCTGAGGTCCCAGACTTTGATCCTTATCCTTGGGTGGCAAGCACTGTGTCCAGCGAAGCATCTTCGCAGCCTGACTACAGGTTCTTTAACAGACTCTTCATCCAAGAGTGCAATCTGTTTCCTTTCCCTTGAAGCTGGGTTAGCCCATGGCTACTTTAGCAAATGACTTATGGGAAAGTGATATGCATAGCCATTGAAAATGGCTCATGAGCACTGTCCCCCCCAGGCTTTTGAGCTACCACGATAATGGTCTGATGTCGTGAGACTACCGTGCTTGAGAGGCCGCATGTGTACCCTGCATGATGGTGGAGGTGGTATGGGTGCTCACAGTAGGAGTGGCAGGGTTGGCGATGATGGATCATGATGGTCCAGGTGGTAGTGATGGTGGTGGTGGTGGAGATGATGATAAGAGAGGTGATGGAGTGGAAAAAGGTGATGATGGAGTGGGTAACGGTGATGATGGAGTGGGTAACGGTGATGATGGAGCGGATAAAGGTAATGATGGAGCGGATAAAGGTGATGATGGAGTGAATAATGGTGATGATGGAGTAGAAGTGATGTGATGGTGGAGGCTGTAGTGACAGTGACATGATGGTGCTACCATGCTTGATACCCCCCATTTCCCTTTGTCACGGTGAAGCTCCAATTACACAACAGAAGCCTTGCTGGACCTTGCAATGCAGCTTTCCTGTGAGCCGAGCCCGTACACTGCACAACTCAGCCAAAGCCACATGGAGGCAGAATTCAGCTGAGCCCAATCCCAAACACAAGCCCACAACACTGTGAGACCCAACAGATGGCTGTCGCTGAAGGCTGCTGAGGGTGGGGTGGCTTGTTAGGTGGCAATCACTGGGACACCTGCTTTCCCAGATGTGGAAACAGAACTGGAGTAATGGCTCCCGCCTTCCCTTTGTGGCCTCCCCCTTACCCGCTTCCACTGTGAGAGTCAGCAAGGGTGAGAGCATTGGGGTACCAAACAGAACCAGCACCAGGGAGGGCCTTGAGGGATGAGGCTCCTTCCTCTCTCAGGGTCTTGTCCCTGACCCCGCGAGAGTCAGAGCATCCCTATAGCAGATGCTCCAAATGACAGTCTGGTCCCCAAGGGTTACCGTGATACATTATGTGGTGACTGAGGGTATTCAAATGACTCGGTTTGAACTGGTTTCCTCTTGGAAGAGATTAAATCCCAAGTAACAAAAAGATGCATGAGAAGGAGGGATGAAAGTCTATCCACAGGACATCCTTCTAGGCCTCAGATCAGTGACTGTTTAGACTGGGAAAGCACATGCATCATTAGAGGTGCAAGTAGTGGGGGAAATAAGAGGCTAGAAAGATGGCTCAGTGGGTAAGAATATGGGCTGCTCTTCCAGAGGGCTGGGGTTCAGTTCCCAGCACCTGCACGGCAGCTCACAACTATCTGTAACTCCAGTTTTAGGGGGTCCAACACTCTCTTGCAGCCTACAAAGGTACGAGGCTCGCATGTGTGCACAGACTGGGCAAAATACTCATACACCCAGAATATTTTTTAATGGGGAAATTAAATTGACCTTTGTGTCTGCTGATTTTTTAAAAAGTATTTGAACCAATTATGTCATTATTATTTTAGTTTTAAGATTTATTTATTTATATGTACTTGTGAACGTGTGCATACATGTGTATAGAAGAGTGCCCCTATGCGTGTGCACGGAGGTTACAAAAGGGGTCTGGTGTCCTGTGCTTTATCATCCTTACCCCCAATTCCTTTTGAGGCAGGATCTCCCTAAACCTAGGGCTTGTCTTATTTTGCCTATGCCAGCAGGCCTTGGGGAATTTTCTTGTCACCATCCTCCATCCTATAGAGCTGGGGTTACAAGTGAAGTGCCAAGGACCAGGGACGTCAAATGGGCAATGGGATTCAGTCCTCATAACTGTACACCAGGTTCTTTTAACCACTGAGTCGTCTCCCCAGTTCTGCTGTGTGTGTGTGTGTGTGTGTGTGTGTGTGTGTGTTGTGACAGGATATCTTATTCCTAGGCCCAGGCTAGCCTGTAGGTGCTTTGTAGCCCAAGCTAACCTCAAACTTTGGATCCTTTTAGTTTAGTCTCCCAATGTTAGGATTATAGTTGTAAACCAGCTTCTCTCTGTCTCTGTCTCTCTGTCTGTCCCTCTCTATCTCTCTACCTTCTTCCCTCCCTCCCTCCCTCCCTCCCTCCCTCTCCTTCTTTCCTTCCTGCCTGTCTGTCTTTATCTTATTTTGTAGCTGAAGTCCATTCTCAAATTTACTCTGTGGCCCCAGCACTCTTCCCCAGTCTTCCTTCCTGGCTGTCTCCTGAGTGCTGAAATTACAGATGTCTACCATTTCACTAGCCAGTTGTTATTCTTGCTGGGTTTTTTTAATTCATAAAAAGTCACTTTTCCTATATCAAAGGCTCATGAAATGATGCCCTCCTTGAAATGTCTGTGTAAACTTTGCACTGTTTCCGTTCTGTGTCTGATTCAGATCATGTACATCAAAGCAAGAGTTTACACAGCATGTATGACCCCAGCACTGTGTTTACCGGGCATAGTGTGGGTATCCCTAACTCTAGTACTCAGGGGGTGGGGGGCAGGAGCATCGCACATTGAGGCTAGTCTGGGCTACAGATTGAGGTTCTTTGAGATAGTTGAAGGTAGTCCACCACCAGGGGTATGAAGCTAGTGTTTGAAGAGATGAGAAATTATCAGATGGGGCTAAGAGACTTGGTATGGCATGGTGTCATTTCCCAGTCATTTAACTGCTAAGCCATCTCTCCATCCCCTCTGTAATACATGTATGGAGGTACACATGCCCTGTGTGTGCAGGTGCCCATGGAGGCTGGAAGAGTGTATTGGAGCCTCTGGAACTGCAGTTACAGGTTGTGAGTCACCTGACACAATGCTGGGAACAGAAGTCCAGTTCTCTGCAAGAAGAGCAAGTCCTCTTGCTTGTCAATCATTTAAAATAAAAAGAAATAAAGAATTGGACTTTCAAGGCATAGGTGTCTCATCCAGGGGAAGATAGGGTACACTCTCCACTCGGAATAAGTGCCCCACCCCTGTAAGGTATGAAGCACAATTTATCTCTGTATGGACGAAGAGAAAGCAATCATTTAGAGGATTCTGCAGCTGCTTGGGAAGGGAGGCTCCAAGACAGTTTTGATCCATCGACGAGGGCTGCTTAATCTGCTCCCCGAGGTACAGTTTCCCTAAATCTATTAGACTTTTACAGTCTTCCAGGATCTGCAGCCTGGAGATGCTCCATCACCCTGTATTAACTTGACAATGTAATGGACTGATATCTTTTATTTTCACAGGAAGCACTCGCTTTGACCTTGAAACTCTCAACCAGACTTTCTCATGCTCAGCCCATCCCAGCAAAGAGGGGTTCCCCTTAAGAAAGATGGCTTAGCAGGATTTAAGTCTGTAAAAGCTTGGGGTTCAACTGCATTAGAAGAGGTTGGGAAACAGGGGTTGTGGGCAGCTTTGTCTAGAAATGCCCACATGTATCCTAAGGGCCAAGGAAGTTGAGACATGAATTATATAAGAAGCATGGTTTGTAAAGTTCTTTACATTTTTAAATTACATTTATTTATTTATTTATTTATTTATTTATTTATTTATTTACTTTTTATATGTACCTGTGTGTGTGAGTGTGTGCGTGCGTGTGCCCTCACATGCCATGGTGCATATGTGATGAGCAGGAGACAGAGCTTGGGGGAGTTGGTTCTTTGCTTCTCTTCCACCATGTGGAACTCAGGTCATCAGGCTTGGTGGCACGATGCCTTTACCTACCGAGCCATCTCTCCGGTTCCAGAGTTCTTACGCCATGGAGGGTCCCTGTGCATTGCATAGATGGCTATGTTTATTCCCCCATGGGGTAGAGGCTGTCATTATGTTAAAGACGATGAATCTGATGTTCAGAGAATATAAACAACTCACCCAAGGTCACCCAGTAAGTATATGGCACAGATCAGGTTTAGAATCTGAGTCTCACCCATGTCTATCTGTCTATCTCTCTGCATGTGCATATCTACATGTATGTACAATATACAAGTTTGTGTAGCTTCCTCAGTCACTACCCATCTTGCTTTTGAAGACAAAGTCTTCACTTTTACTTAGCTCTTGCATACTTGGCTAGACTGGCTGGCCAGTGAGCCTTAGCGATCCTCTGTTTCAGCACCGTGGTTACAGGTGAGCACCACTACACTCAGCCTTTATGTAGGTGCTAGGGATTCGAACTCAGGTCCTCATGTTCGCACGGCAGACACTTTACCCACTGAGCCAACTTCCCAGCCTCCCCTGCCCCTGCCCCCCACCCACACAACTGCCCTTGCTTTATAGATGGTAAACCCAAGGTTTGGAGAGTTAGGTAACTTAGCTAAGGTTTGGCAGAGCCTGGACTCAGAGCCAGCCTTCAGCCATTCTATATTGGCTTTCTTCAAATACGATCAACATACAATATGCACTAGTAAGAAATATAGAATGAGATTAAAAAACAACAACAACACAATAAATTTAAACGCTGCTCCTGAAAATAGGAAGGCAGCCTAGCTGTTCTGATCTTGTCTGCCATCCTCTCTGCAACCTGCTCGTCTCCTCTTAAGAGCCGTTGGCTGAGTGCTTTCTTCCCTGGGCCATTCCTAGAACACTGGATCCTTTCCTGGGGGGCGGAGGCAAGGCAATATGGGAGGCTACACCATGGGTCTCTAGAAAATAAAAATTAGAAGAGGCTGAAGTGTTCCCTCCAACAAGCTGATGTAGAAGGTGGTCCTTCAAGCAGAACAGCTGCTGTCTTCATCAGAATCAGCTGCAATGACCTGAGAGCCCATTGCTATAGAGCTGACTGTTGACACCTCTGCATAGAGAAGGATGTGGGACCTCACTAGAGATTCCAGATGTTCCTCGAAGCCATTTGTACACCATTCTGCCCTAATCAAAAGTGGTTTTGTGGCCTTGGAAGGTGCTAGAACAGAGACACTGGGAGGTTAACTGCAGGGGGTAGGGGTGGGGTCGTCCGTCTATGTGGCTATGGGAAGCTACCATCCTTGCTTAGTGGGGATCTTCTAGTGTGGGTACTTTAAGGTCACTTGAATACCTGCCGGGAACCCCTCTGTAAATAAGCTCAGTAAGCTTGTTGGTCCCTCAGGGAAACTTTGCTGGCATTGTTCTTTGGTTTGCCATTGGCACTTAGAAGGGTATAGAAACCACAGGGCAGGAATTCTTACAGCAGTGCTTCAAGTAGCTGTTTCCATTTAGGAGGCAGCCTTGTGTGCCTCTAGTCTGTTTGGTCTGTTTCCTAGGAAACATCTGGAGGGGCACCTTGGCAGGGTTGAACTGGTAGCCCCAGAGACCAAAAACCAAGGTGAAAAGTCACTGAAGCCAGCCGGTGACAGATTCAGACTGAATGAAAAGAGATGGAGGAGCCCGTAGTGGGCTCTCCAGCTTTGCCTCCTCTACAAGCCATAAAGACTTTTAATTATTGAAGAATGATTCTCTGATCTGGCCAATGTATCAGCCTCTGGCAAGAATAAAGAGTCCACCGGCCATGAATCCTGCCTGATTACTAATAAGAACGACATTAGGTGACACCATTGTTGAGCAATGCCCTCAGCTGGGCTCCAGCCAAAGCAGACCTTCACGGGGCACTCCACAGAGCACACCATGTCTTAGCAGCTCATGCTGTCAAGATGGCTCTTAGTGGAGGCATGTGCTTTCTTAGGACAGATGCTCAGAGTTATAGCAGAATGACATATGATAAGGATGGCATCTAGAACGTTCCCAACTATCCTGACTGTTTTAATTAGGGTTTCATTGCTGTGAACAGACATCATGACCACAGCAATGCTTATAAAGGGCAACATTTAACTGGTGCTGGCTTACAGGTTCAGAGGTTAAGTCTATTATCATCATGATGGGAAACATGGCAGCCTGTAGGCAGACATCGCACTAGAGGAGATGAAAGTTCTACATCTTTATCTGTAGGCAGTTAGGAGGAGGGACTCCACCACACTGGGCAGAGCTTGAGCACTAGGAACCCTCAAAGCCCACCTACACAGTGACATACTTCCTCCAACAAGGCCACACCTATTCCAACAGGGCCACACCTCCCAACAGTGCCACTTCCCATGGGCCAAGCATATACAAACCACCACACTGACCTTCCAGGAGAATCCTCATTCCTTCCATCCCACCATTTGCTCCTTGTCGGCTATCTGCAGACCCTGGTATCCTACATGAGGATGCCCGAGTTCAGACCCAACAGGATGGCCTGCCAATGTGTGGTCTATCCATCTAATTGAACACTGTTCATGTATAAGATGAAATGGGGTTCTCTGGATGCTACAACATGACAGAACCCCAGCAACGTGTCATAGAGGAGGCCAGACACACAGCCACAGACTGTGTGACTGAAGTGATGGTTGTCAATTGATAGGATTGAGGAACACAGAGGAGGCACACTTCTGAGTATTATGTGAAGAGATTATCTAGACTAGATTAATGTGGTAGGAAAACTCACCCCAGCAGTGAGTAGCAGTATGCTTTGGGCTGTGGTCCTGAACTGGGTAAAAGGGAGAAAGTGAGCTGACCACATCATTTCCCTCCCCTTCCTGGCAGTGAACACAGAGTGAGAGCTGCCTCATGCTCCGGATGCCGCATGAGAAAAAAGAAAGAAAAGAATTGGGTTTGAGCTTTTATCTTGGAGGGCTGGTATACCTGGATACCTTTGCTCATTCTATGGAACTGAACACCTAGCGATGCTGGCCTATGTGTGTGTGTGTGTGTGTGTGTGTGTGTGTGTGTGTGTGTGTGTGTTTGGATAGACTTATGAGATTTCATCATACAACAGAAGCCTTTCATTGCCCCTTACAGAGCTGGGCACACTCTTCCCCATGTGTTTCAGATTGTGTCCACCTAGAGCATCCTCTCTCCTTCTATCCATCCTATTTGTAGCCCACAGCACATGAATGAGCAACAGAAAATCGTGGTCTATCAAACTGTCCATTTCTTCATCCAGGGAAGGGGCGAGGTGGTCACTATGCAACTTGAACTCATTTTCTATGCTAGGCAAGACCAGAGGCTTAAAATCAGAGACAAAACACCAAGGAGCAAAGAAATAAAAGAATAAGGAATGCACATTATAAAAGTGTGCTCTCCCTTTGTCTTTACAACAGCCACCGCACAGACATTTCTTTTTATCCCCCCTTTAAAAACTGATATAGAAACAGCCTAGAGGGGAGACATGATTTGTTCCAAGTTGGGAATCAGCAGCTCTAAAGCTTGCATATAGGCTCTCAAACACCAAGAGTCTCAAACAGTGAGGAAGGCTGCTTGCAAATCCTGGTGAAGAAACATACACTAAACACTGCCAGGAACGTATCCTGACACACGGCCCAGTCGGGAGAGTGCTTGCCTAGGATGCATGAAGTCCTGGGTTTGGTCCCCAGCACTGCTTAAAACTGAGTTTGACAGCCACCCAGTAACCCTAGCGCTTAGTAGATAGAGACAGAAAAGCATACACCCAAAGTCATCCACGGCTACGTAGGGAATGCACAGGAAGCTTGGGCTACGTGGAGCACTCCCTCAAAAGAATTTTAAATAATCTTTTTTTTAAAAAAAATGTTAAGTTGGGGAAAGTAAGATATCGGTCAGTGGGTAAAGGTGCTTGCTGCCAAACCTGAGGAGCTAGGTTCAACCCAAGGAATCCAAATGGTGGAAGAGGAAAACCAACTCTTGGAAGTTGTTCTCTGACCTTCACACACACACACACTCACACACACACACACACACACACACACACACACAGACACACACATGCACGTACACACACATGCACACACATACACACACACAGAGGCACATATGCACTCATGCACACTCACCCATGCACACACACACATACCTGCACACAGTAAATACATATATACAATAAAAAGTTTTTTAAAGATAAAGTAAGATTAGAATCCCACCACTTTGGAGGTAGAGGCAGGAGGGTCAGGACTGGCCTTGACTACATAATGACTATGAGGATAACCTGGGTTACCTTGCCTCAAAAACCAAAAGAGAAACAAACAACAGAAAATCTACAGTGGAGGACCAGGCGGTTGCCTTCGCTGGGGTTTCTATTGCTGTTTCTAAAGCAACAGGACCAAAAGTAAGTTAGGGAGGGAAGGGTTTGTTTTGCTTACGCTTCCACACTCATCAACAAAGGAAGTTGAAGCAGAAACTCAGGGCAGGTACCTGGAGCAGAAGCCACGGAGAATTGCCAATTACTGGCTTCTTCAGTCTGCTGTTTGTAACATCCAGGACCACAGGCCCAGAGGTGACAGCATCCTCAGTGGGCTGGGCCCTCACCCGTCAATCATTAATCACAGGCTTGCTTACAGGCCAATCTAGTGCAGTATTCACTCAACTGAGGGTCTCCCTTCTCAAATGATTCTAACTTGTGTCAAGTTGACAGGACTAAGCAGGACAATTGGGCTGTGCGGATGACACGCCTCTCCTCAAAGAGGCACATGTGTGCCCACCCTCAACCTTATAGCCCAGTCAGCTTAAGTAAATAAACAACTCTCGGCCCTGTAGAGAGGCAAAGAGCCATACTGAATCAGATGGCACGCTCTCAGGATTGTCCCTGGAGGGGTTTCCAGTGTCCAGATGACATCCAGTGTGACCATCTCAAAGTATAAACAGGATTATAGGGGAAACATCTGTGCTCTGCAAAGCTGCTCTAACTCAGCACAAACAAGCTGTGCACACGCCCAAATGCTTAGTGACTTTTGCAAAGAAGATGTCTGGTGACCATCTGGGCTGGACATTGATTACAAGAAGCCTAGACGTGCCTCAGACTGAGTCCTCTGGGTGGCAGGAAGACATATGTACAGTTTTATAATGTCAGTGTGACTTGGCGATCATCCTGGCTGGCTTTCTCTCTTTCTTCCTTTCTTTCTCTCTTTCTCTCTTTCTTTCTCCCTTTCTCCCTTTCTCCCTTTCTCTCTTTCTCGCTTTCCTTCCTTCCTTCTAAAGTTAGTGAGTTGGTTGTCATGACGCCTGCCTCCTGGGAGGATGTCTCAGGCTGTGGATCAACTCCAAATACACACCTCTGTTTTATTCAAAGGCCTTGGAACCCATACAGGGCTCTGAACTTCAAAGTTGGCCAAGATTTGATCCTCAAAGGAGAAGAGGCTATCCCCATCAAGATGTGCACAGGCCTAAGCATTTGGTTTTTCACCCCCTTTTTTTTTGTAATCCAAAAAAATAGTTTCATTGGGGGAGCTTAATTAGCACCAAATGAAAGAAGTCTCAGAACGCACGGCTTTGAAGTTTGGCTAAGACTGAAGGCCATCTTACTACCTTATTGTTACTCTTTATTTGGAAGCCATAGAAAGCCCCTTGGTGTGTCCCTTTCTTGAGGACACCAAAGCTATGGCATGCTTGGAAAGCAAAGGGTAACAGTGATTCCTCCTGATTAGAGGCGCCATGTGAGCCACACAGCTGCACAGACATTTTGGTCATGTATCAACATTAAAGGATGACTATACAGTGGACTCCATAATGGCTTTTTTTCTTCTTGTTCTTCAAATTTACATCTCAGCAAAGAAATAGCACGCATCTTCGTTTGGAAAACAGACTTTGATGCTTAGAGAGTAATTTACTCCTCTCACGCCGCATTCGTTCTTGTCCTTCGGCAACTGTGTCCTGCCTGCGACTGAACCAATATTTGAAAGCAATGTTTGCCTGTGTTTATGCTTCTGTGATTTGAAGTGGATGTGGTGGCTCAGGGAGATGCAATTTGCAAGAAGACCTGTTCTCTGAGAGCCAAGGAAAACATGTTTTTAAAGTCTTGTTGATATTTGCTTTGAATCTTGTGTATCGTGTGTGTGTGTGTGTGTGTGTGTGTGTGTGTGTGTGTGTGTGTGTACACATGTGTGTGTGGGGGAGGATGCATGAGCATTCCTGGGCAAATGCACATGGAGGACATAGGACAGTCTTGCTTGTCATTGTCATGTGCCATTCACCTTGTCTTTGGAGACAGAGGTCTTTCTCTCACTGGCTTGGAACTTGCTGTGTTAGGCTAGGCTATCTGGTTAGTAAACCCCAGAGATTAGAGTCTTCCCATTACTGGGATTACAAGGATGCACTTGCGCTACCACGCCTAGATTTTCTCTAGTGTGTACTGTGTAGATACAACTCAGGTTGTCATGCTTGCAAGGCAAGCATTTAACAAACGGATGCATCCTTCCAGCCTTTGTTCTGTGCCTTTATCACCCCCTTTTCCTTCCTGATGTTGTGGCTTGCTCCTCCATGACAGTGCTGTTGGGGACTTGTAGGGTCTTGTAGGTAACCCAAGGGTGACGCGTGCCTGGCAACCAGCCAACCAATTGGTAAGCAGCACCAACTGCTACAGTATGTCTGGAATTATCCAGTCCTGAAGGAGCTTTCTGAGCTGGACAGAATGCAGCACATCTCTAAAACCCTGGCGATGTTTGTTATCTCATCTAACCAGGAGACTGAGGCAGTGGGATTAAAAGTTCAACTTCTGCTTGGGCAACAGAGTAACTTTAAGGTCAGCCTGTGCAACTTAGTGATACTATTTCTCAAAATCAACAGTAAAAAGAAGGCTGAGGGTGTAGTTCAGTGTTGAGCCCCTGCCTAGAATCCCCCAGTGAGGGGCTGGGGTGTGACTCAGTGAAAGAGCTCCTGCCTAGAATCTCCCAGTGAGGAATTAGAGGCATGGCTTAATACATGAGTCCCTGGGTTTCAGTCTTAGAACCCATTAAATTGGGTTAGTAGAGACACACAAGCCTGAACCCCAGCCACCAAAGAGGGAAGCTGAAGCATCGAGGCTCATGAAGCTCGTCCACGACCTCAGTCAGGACTCACTTGGGCTACACTAGACCCTGTCTCCAAAACCAAAAAAAAAACACCAAAAATCCGTCCAATGATGACGACGGCAACAACAGAAAAATTACACCCTTCTTCTTTAAGGGTTCTTGGGGATGGCTCAGCAGGTAAAAGTGGTTGCTATCAAGCATGACATCAGGAGTTCAATTCCTAGGACTCCTGGGTAGAAAGTGGTCGTCTGATAGTCACACAGGAGCTGGGCACGTGTGTACCTGCCCTGCCCGGTCACACAAGCACACACACAATGAATAAACACGTGGAGTTTCTACATCTTTAAAAAATAAGAAGGCACACACATATACAACCCCCCCCCCCGAAACTGCCCAAGAGGGGATACAGATGGTATCTAGTATCAGAACAGACCTAGAGTGGAGACTGTTACATTCGATCGAGAGGAAAACACAGCATCTGCAATAAATGATGGTTTGGGTCGGGGGACTTTATAGATGTACTTTTTGTGTTGTTGACATTCAAGCGCCTGCCGTTTCCACCAAATGCTTTAGACCAGGTACCTTTTCTAAGCCCTAATAGTTTCTTCTACTTTATAAATGATCAATAAGAAGCAGATCTGTGCTCTCAGGAGCTAACCCTTTAAATGCCTCCTGAATGCAGGGTTCCAGAGGCTTCTGCCCTCTTTGTAGACGAGCCTTCTCACAAAATACTGAAGCTTTTCTTCCCGCAGAGCCCCAGCCTGCTTTGCTGTTCTGTGCCAGGTTGTGACAGGACTGTCTTTGAGACCACACCAGCCTCTGCTGTGTATCTTATGTATATTTTATCGTGAGCTATGCCTTTCCACACAGCCCACATCTGGACATCATCTTTCCTGTTGTGATATCCTGCTTCCTTAACGGAGCCACCAATAATGAAGCCACATGGTCCATTTAGAAACGGGGACTCAGGGAGATGCTCAGTGAGTAACGTCAGTGCCAGAGTCCCATCGCCAGGACCATCCATCAAAAAGGAGTAGTTCCTGTCATTCCAGGGCTGCGGAAGTAGAGCCAGGAGGATCCCTGGAGCTTCTTATCCAGTTAGTCTAGAGGGATCAAAGAACTCCAGCTTCAATGCGATACTGCATCTCAAAAATAAGGAGAGCATTTGAGGGAGACACCTGGCATTGACCTTTGGTTTTCACAGGCACACACACACACACGCACACACACACACACACACACACACGCACACGCACGCACACACATACACACACGCACACACATACACACACGCACACACACACACATACACACACGCACACACACGCGCACACACACACACAGAGACAGACACAGAGACACAGAGACAGAGACACAGACACAGACAGAGACAGAGAGAAAAGACATATATTTTTCCTGTAAACGAGACTGAATTCTTGTGCACATGGATGACAATCGGGAACATTTTGAAGAGGGCTTTGCTCCCATGGAAGCACCCAATCCCCTTGCATCCAACCCCCAGAGAAAAAGAAGAAGAAACAGTGACCTGAGAGGATGACAGGATCACTTTTCCAAAAGTACAGGTTCTAAATTCAGCTGTGGTGGCCACACGTGTGATCTGTTACTTCAAATGGGAAGCTGTAGCAGGAAAATTGACTCAAATTCAAGGCCAGACCAGACTTCACAGCAAGATCCTTTGTGTGTGTGTGTGTGTGTGTGTGTGTGCACGGGCGCGTGCTCAGGTAGAGGTCAGAGGTCAACTTTAGGTAGTTTCTTAGTCAGGGCTCTATAGTTGTGAAGAGGCGCCATGATCAAAGTAACTCTGTGAGAGGAAGCATTTAATTAGAGGCTGGCTTACAGACTCAGAGGGTTACTCCATTATCATCGTGGTGCTGCGTGCTGGCATGCAGATGGGCATGGTGCTGGGTCCATTATCATCGTGGTGCTGCGTGCTGGCATGCAGATGGGCATGGTGCTGGGGAAGGAGCTGAGAGGTATAGATCTTGATCCATAGGCAGAGCAAGAATGTGTGAGACACTCTCAGCTTGGAGTGGGCCTTTGAACCCTCAATGCCCACCCTCAGTGATACATGTCCTCTAACAAGGCCACACCCCAAAATTCAAATCTTCTTTCAACCAATGCCACTCTCTGATAACTAAGCGTTCAAATATGAGTCTATGGGGCTTATTCTTATTCAAACTACCACAGACATGCTCTCTACATGTCTCCTTTATAGAAACAGGGTCTCTCAATGAACCTGGAGCCCACTGTACCAGCTCAGCTGGCTAACCAGCAAGTCCCAGCAAGTCCCTGTCCATCTGTCTGACACTGGGATTACAAATATGTACCACCACACCTAGTTTTGTTCTGCATGTATATATAGTATGCATACATGTATGTGAGCATGTGTGTATGCATAAGCACACTAGTGTATCTGTGTTTGTATGTCTATGAATCTCTATGTGTGTGTCTGTATGTTTGTGTATCTGTGTATGTTTGTATGTCTGTGTATTTGTGTGTCTGTGATCTGTGTATTTGTGTGTCTGTGTATTTATGTGTGTGTCTATGTGTGTACATGTAGTGTACATGTAGTGGCCCAAAGCTGACTTCAGGGGTCTTTCATGATTACTTTCCATGTTGTTAGCTGAAGCAGAATTTCTCACTGAATGCAGAGCTTGGGGCATCCTGCTAATCTTGAGAACCAGCTTGCTTCTAGCTTACCCCTGCTTCTGATGAGATTCCAGATGACCATAACATCTGCCCAATTTTTCTGTGGTGTCTTGGAATCCAAACTCTGATCCTCATACTTGCAAAGCAAGCACTTGTGGGGATCCAATCCACTGAACCATTCTCTTTACGTTCCCAAATCCAGCTTATAAAGCAGGTTCTGTTTATAAAACTCAAGCCCTCGTACCTGCATCATGAGCCCTTCATTGATGGAGCTGCTGCTTCAAACATCCCTCCTAGTTTTTAGAACTTGGATGAATATATTTATGTCCACAAGAAGCCTTTGGTTTCTTCACTAGGCACAAGGCAAAGTGTTGTCCCATTCAGGAAGGTGTTGCTTCCTCCAGTGAGGGATTCATTCATCCATTCACTTCACATCTATTTATTGCGTGCTTACTGCATTGTTTTAAAGGAGGTAACACAGTGGGAAAATCACACAAAATTCATTCATCAATAGAAACAAGCCCCTTGCAAGTACCTGCGCCATATCTCCAATTATGGAATGCCACAGTGAGGTGAAATTCTTTAAAATGCCTTTCCTATAGCTAGATCTCTGAAGTCTTAGCCCCTTGAGAGGCCGAGGCAGGAGAACCCCTTGAGTTCAGGAGTGTGGGTTCAATATAGGCAATATAGGACACACTGTGTGTGTGTGTGTGTGTGTGTGTGTGTGTGAGAGAGAGAGAGAGAGAGAGAGAGAGAGAGAGAGAGAGAGAGAGAGAGACTTGTCTGGAAAAATATGAACTATCACTCAGCTACAAAGACAAAAACAGTCATTTTCTGATAAACAAAGATTTATTACTAACAAATAAGACATTGAACACAGAAGAAATATATAAAAAATAAGAAATAAGGAATAGCACAATTTCATAAAATATACAGTGTAACATACTACTTCATATAAGAACCTTTTGGGGTACATGATCTCACTGTATAATTCAGGCTGATTTCAATCTTGTGATGCTCCTGCCTCAGTCTCTTGGGTGCTGGGACCACAGGTATGAGACAATATTTCTGACCAGAATCTTTAAAAATTGTTTTAAAAACTGATAACTCCTCCTCCTCTTCCTCCTCCTCCTCCTCTGGGTTTTGAACAGAAGCCTAAAATTAAGGAAAACTGTGAAGTAGAAAAGGGATACTCAAAAAGAAATTTTTAAATCTATTTTTATTTTTTAAATTAATTGTATGTGTCTCATGTTTTACTGTATGTATGCCTATGCACTACATACATACCTATGTACTACATACATGCCTAGCTTTTGAAGAGACCAGAAGAAAACATTCAGTCCCCTAAAACTGGAGTGACAGATGCTGGGAAGCAAACTGAGGTTCTTTGGGAAAGCAGCCAGTACTCTTAACAGCTGAGCCACCTCTCTAGCCCCAAGAAGGAATTTTTTTTTTAAAGCTGTCTATTTTACTTAAACAAATAAGCCTCTAGCAAGATTAACTTTCAATGTGAAAGGAAGACAGAAAGGGAAGGGAGTAAATAAATGGAGATACAAAGTATTTTGGGATCATTTCTGTTGCTTTGATAAAATATCCTGGCAAAAAGGACAACTTATTTTAGTTCACAAAACCAGGTTACTGTCCATCATAACAGGGAAATCAAGACAGGAGCTTGAAGGAGCCATCACAACCACAGTCAAGAGGAAAGAGAAACTGGATGCTGGCACGCTTAGCCTTTAGCTAACTTTCACTATTGAGGTGTCCAGGGCTCAAACATAGGGAATGGTGACACCCACTTTTAGGCTGGGTCTTAGGGAATGGTGACACCCACTTTCAGGTTGGGTCTTAGGGAATGGTGACACCCTCTTTCAGGCTGGGTCTTGGGGAATGGTGACACCCACTTTCAGGCTGGGTCTTAGGGAATGGTGCCACCCACTTTTAGGCTGGGTCTTAAGGAATGGTGACACCCACTTTTAGGCTGGGTCTTCTAATATCAATTAATGCATTTGAGACACACATACCCCATATGCCTACCAGTCAACCTGATCTAGACCATCTTTCACTGGGACACTTTTTCCAGGTGATTCTAGATTCTGTCAAGTTGACAGTTAAAATTGGCATCATATAGGTCCATGTGGATGGTCATTTACACTCACCTTTTTTGTTGTTGTTGTGGGTTTTTTTGTTGTTTGGTTTTTTTTTGTTTTTTTTGTTTTGTTTTGTTTTGTTTCGAGACAGGGTTTCTCTGTGTAGCCCTGGCTGTCCTGGAACTCACTCTGTAGACCAGGCTGGCCTCGAACTCAAAAATCCACCTGCCTCTGCCTCCCGGGTGCTGGGATTAAAGGCGCGCACCACCACGTCAGGCACTACACTCACCTTCTTAAACTGTATGTCTTAACTTAATGTCTAGCAATGATGCCAAAGTGTTTGGGCAGCATTCACTGAAGCCGCACTGTGGGGCATCACTTCAGCCTTGTTTTGAGACAAGGACTCTGCACTGTGATGCTACCTGGCTCAGGACCAAGACTAGTGCACGTTGTAAGTTGCAGCGTTCCTATTACACGTACGAAATATTCTGCTTTGGTAGAGTTATCATGATTTTGTTTTGAAGAACAAAGACAATATTTCCCAACCATCATCCCACAGTGTCAAATTAGCATATCTGGGGCTGTGGGGATGGCTCAGGGGATACAGGGCTCTCTGTACAGTGTGAGGAATGGAGTCTGGGTCCCCATACCCACATAAAAGTGAGGTGGGCATGCCAGCTCACGTGTATCCATTGCCAGGAAATGCTTGGTTTGATTTGCATATTTACTTTATACAAATGTTATCTCAGTTTCCTTTCCTGTTGCTGTGATAAAACACTCCTGCAAAAGCAACTTACAGAAAAGGGATTTATTCTTGCTCACTGTCCTTGTGGTGTAGAAGTCAAGATGGCAGGAGCTTGAAGCAGCTGATCACATCCTAGCCACAGTCAGGAAGCAGAGAACAGTAGATGCACACTGCCACTCAGTTCCCTTCCTCCACCTACACAGTCAGGATCCCAGCCAGGAAATGGCTCCACCCACAGTAGACAGATTTGAACTAACAAAGTCAGAATAATCTTCCATCAGCATGCACAGAGGCTCATCTGCTAAGGGAGTCGAGAACCTGTCATGTTGACAGTTAACACTAGCTACCACACCTATTTACATATCTGGGTTAAAAATGTCCGATGACAAGGGATCTCAAGTGGACAGAATTTAAGAAGCACTGCTCTAAGCCAACACCGCATCCATCCATTCAGCAGAGTTCCACACAGCGGTTCGGATGAATGAAACGGGGGCTTCCCAAGTCCATGTGGGAAACTCTCCAAAGGAAATCTCTCCCCTGAAAAGCGACACTGATCCAAACTATAAGATATGTCTTATATACAGTTTAAAAGCCAACAAAGCATCACAGGTCATCTTTCATGGCTACAGAGAGTACATCTATAGGAAAGGTCTAAAGAGGGATGAGAAGGAAGGCTGGTAAGCCTGGATGGCGCCCAGCCCTGGAGAGGGAGACAGGCAGTGAGGTCAGAAGCAGACCCCTCGAGGTTTCAGTTCTGCTGTTAAGAATGAGTCCTCTTCTTTCTGCATTTCTGTAGGGTGGGCATTTTCAGGGGGATTGAGATCCTATAAAATGCCCACTTGTGGGTCGAGGGACATAGGAAAGTGTCCGGCGTGCAAGCATGAAGACCTGAGTTCAAATTCCCTAGTATGCACATTAAATAGCCAGGTGTGGTGACACACTGTGAGGAAGGTACAAAGACAGGTTGAGTGCCAGCACTTGCTGGGCAGTCAGTCTAGCCGATCAGTGAGCTCTGGGTTCAATTAAGAGGCCTTGTCTCGAAATGCATGGTGATGGGTTCTGCAGAGGTGTGAGTAAGAGTGCTGGCTGTTTAGTCACAAGGACCTTGGTTAAAATTCTCAGCTGGGTGCAGTTGTATTCGAACTGAAAACCCCAGCACTGCACAGGGCAAGGAAGAGTTGATTGCCAAGACTTGCTAACCACCAGACTCGTTCCAGGTTGTGGGACAGAGCCTGTCTCAGATAATAAGGCAGAGAGTGAAACAGCAGGTGCCCACCATTCTGATTTGGCCTCTAAATGTTCATATACACATGTGTATGTGCACACACACATACCTATTTAACACAAACATACATAGAACAAAATAAATAGATAGATGATAAGGTAGAAAGCAATTGAGAAATACACTTGACATCGACCTTTGGCTTCCATGGGCATACCCACATACACAAACCCACACATACCTGTGTGTGGCAGTACACACCTGTAATCCTAGCATGGAGAAGGTCAATGCAGGAACATCACAAGTTCTCAGACGGCCTTGACTACCTAGTACCACTCTGTCTCATAAACAAGGTACAATCTGTATGTAGTAAATTTCCACGTGGATGTTCTAACTTGAATTTTTTTTTGAAACAGGGTCATATTATGTATTACATATTACATATTACATATTACATATTACATATTACATATTACATATTACATATTACATATTACAGGTTGTCCTCAAACTTGCGATGTGGTAGAAGATAACCTTGAACTCTTGGTTTTCCTGCCTCTGCTAACTTTACTGGGATTACAGGCTTCTGCCACCACATGTGATATTATGTGGTACAGGCGATCCATCCAACTCAGGGCTTCAAGCATGCTAGGTCAGTTGAGGTACATGGCCAGCCAAGTTGGTGAATCTTTATAAACCAAATACATCCAGAATACAGTATAGAATCTAGAAGATTCCTCTCGATGATGCTCCAGCAAAGGAAAGCAGTGTTGTAACAGCCCATATTCTTGTCTGCGTTCAGTGTTTTGAGTGTGTCACATGAAAGCATCACACAGAATTCTGTTGTGTTTTCTCCGTGGCGCCTGCCTTTGTTTCCTCAACACGATGTCCTCTAGATGAGAGTCATCTAGAGAAAGATGACATAGATAGTTTATTTATTAGAGACAAGATCCCATTCTGTAGGCCAGGCTGGCCTGGAATTCAAAACATGGCTCAGGCTGAGCTCAGACTTACTACAAACCTCTTGCCACAGCCTCCTGCTGAGTTCACAGGGGTGAGCCACCACTCCTTCCAGAAAAGCAGTCTTCAATGTTGATTCCATCCGAAGAGCAAAGCCTTTAGCAAAATTTCATTCCTAGTTCCCCACCCCCTGCAAAGAAGTCAGGCGGGAGACCCAAAGTTGAGGTTGCTCTCTGTGACCATGACTGCTTAGGGAGCTGGTGTCCCACTGACAGCTGTAGGTGAATTGGATGACATGGTCAAATTGCCTCCCTGTCTTGAATGTCCCCAACTCCTTCTTTGCCTCATGCTTGCTTTAAATAAAGTAACAAACCAAGTGTTAGGGGCTTCCGGGCAGGCTCTGAGGAAGATTCCCAACTCAGCTCACAGACAGCTCACCAGAGGTGTTAAAATAATTAAAACAGAGGCGGGAGAACAGGTGTTATTTTTAGACACATGTCCAAGGTTTGCCTCTTTCGGAGCTTTTCGCTCCCATCCCTCACTTCACATCAGAGCCTCCGCAACCCCCTATTCAACAGGCAAACATAGCACTCCAATTTTGTGACGGTGACAGTTATTTTATCATGCCCTGAGTTGACCCCATTTTAAAGAGAAGATATAGAGCTGGACACAGTGGTGCACATCTGTAATCCAAGCACTGGGGAAACAGAGGCAAGAGGGTTGCTATGAGTTTGGGACCAGACTGAACTTCAGAGCTATTTTAAGCCAGCCTGGGCTATAAATTGAGACAGAGTCTCAAACACACAAAATAAAAAACAAAAATGTGTGTGTGTGTGTGTGTGTGTGTGTGTGTGTGTGTGTGTGTGTGTGTGAAGAAATTTGTGCTGAGATATTTTTCAACAGATTGTTTTAAATCCAAGGTCTCATGTAGCTCAGGCTGGCCTTGAACTTACTATGTAGACAAGAATGACTTTGAAACTTCTACATCCTCCTTTCGTGACCTTTCCAGCATTGCAGTTACAGGAGTATGTCAACATGTCCAGTTTTATGCACTTCTGGGGTTCAAACCCAAGGCTTGTGCATGCTAGCTAAGCACCCTAGCTACTGAGCGACATTCCTAGCTGCAAGAGTGCCTTTTAGACAAGTTTAAGGTTGACAGAAAAGTTGGACAAATGGCACAGAGGATCTGTTTCCTCCCCCGCCCCTGTGTTCAGCTTGCCCATGTCAAGATTCCCCACCAGACTGACACGTGCTTCACCTGCTACGCCTGCATACACACATCACTGCCACCACTGCCCTGCACAGTCCACTGCACAGGCTAGGGCTCACCCTTATTGTGAATGCCTTTCTTTGGTTTGGACAAGTGTGTGACATGCAGGGTGGTCTCCGGGATGGCATCATACAGAGCAATCTCACTGCATTAAAAAACCTCTGTGCAGTCAGGAGAGATGGCTTCCTGGTTAAGAGCTCATTTCGCGTTTGCAAAGGACCTGGGTTCAGTTCCCAGTGCCCAGGTTGGGCAGCTCACATAGCCTGCAATTCCAGCTCCAAGGAGATCCAAATTTGGGGGCCCCTAAAGGTACCTCCGCTCATATGCACTGACCCACACACCGATGAACACACATACATAATTTAAAATAATATAAAAATCTGCTGCAGGCTCAGCAGATAAAACACTTGTTGTGCATATTCGAGGACCAGACTTCAGGTTTCCAGCACCCACAAAAGAGTCTCTGATGCTCTATCTCTTCACCCAGGAGGCAGAGATAGGGGATCCCTGGTGGGCAGGCAAGCTGGCTGGTTAGACCACTCAAGTTCCAGATGCAAGTGGGGGGTCCTGGCCTCCATATAAAGGATGGAGAGTGAACAAGGAAGACAGTTGACCCCTGGCTTCCACATGTATACTCATACACACACCCCCACAGACACACAAACACACATACCCCCACACACCTCTTCACAGAGTTTGGTAGCATCTAGTCACTTACGTTTTCCTTTCAAAAAAATGTAGAAGCACAAAGAAACATGAAACAAACAAACAAACAAACAGTCATTCAAGGACCAAGCAGGAGAATGACCATTGCAAGCTCCAGACACATCTTTAGAAGAAATGAGATCTGCTGGTTCCTTGGTCTTGGATC
Organism: Mus pahari; assembly: GCF_900095145.1. NCBI lineage: Eukaryota > Metazoa > Chordata > Mammalia > Rodentia > Muridae > Mus > Mus pahari. The sequence goes on from NC_034612.1 coordinate 31,301,681, forward strand.
CTCAACCTTCAAAATGTGAGAAAATCAACGCCTGCTCTTTAAGCCCTCTCACTCCTCCCAAAGTTGAGTAGCTGGTAAACACTCATAGTATTGGTGTCTGGAGGTATTTTGTTGTTTTGAGACAAGGTCTAACTATGTAACCTTGACTGGCCTTGAACTTGCTATGTATGTAGACTATGCTGGCTACAAAGATCTGTCTAAGGTTCCCAAATGCTGGAATAAAGACATGTGCAACCACCACACTGGATGTTTGATGTCACCCTGCCCCATCCTTGAGCACAAGCTTATGTGTTTGAGGTCTTGGTCTACTGTAGTCCATTGGAGAGATTGTGGAGCCCTTAGAAGGCAGAGCTTCTCTCGATGGAGTAGGTTGTTGTAGGGCAGGACATGTTCCTGTTTCTCCCACACATGAGGTGAGGGGGTCCCTTCATTGTGGCCCCGCTGCCACCCACCCATTCTCTCTCATGATGAATGTCTAGCCCCCTCAAACCATGAGTCCAAATAAACAAGTTCCCTTCTTAAGTTGCTCATGTCTGATACGTTGTCATAGTAACAAGAACATATGGTTATTGTTATGTGACTCTTTGTGGGGAGACATAAAGAAATGTCAATTTACCTCGAATAGAGAGGACAAGGACAGACCAAATAAAGGATTTTATCCAAGCCCACTTTGGTGTACAGGTGAGTTAGTTCACTGAAGTTTCTTATGGGAGCATGGACCATTCACAGGCAGCTACTGTACCAGGAAGTCCCTGGAAACACCAATCAAGAAGGCGCCTCTCTAACCACTACTTCCCCCTCAGAGAGTAATGATTCAACTCCCAAGGAGGGAAGGGGTGGAGAGGAGTAGTATGGTGGCCCCTCCCCCTTTGCTCCCTCCCAGCTCCCTGGGGAAACATTATTAGTTCCAATCTACACTAGGGAAATGGATGCAACATTAAAAAGAAAAATCCGGATATGGTGCCTTCACAAGTAATAGCAGCACTTGGAAGGTACAGACAGTAGGACCCCTGGGGTACCCTAGACTCCTAGGAACTCCAAAGGAAGAGAGGGCAGTAGGAGGGAGGGAGGGAGGGAGGGAGGGAGGGAGGGAAGTGGGGGCTGGGGATTTAGAACACATGGTTCCATAAGTAAAGAGCCTACTGAATAGGTGTAAGAAGCTGAGTTCAGATCCCCAGCACCCACAGAAAAGTCAGATGTGGTAGTATATGTCTAAAATGCCAGAGATGGAGACAGACATAGGCACATCCTGGGGCTCTCTGGACAGGCTGAAACTCTAAGCATAGTGAGCAATCCTATCTCAAAAGAATAAGTTAGGGAGCGATGGAGGAAGAAGCCTGATACTGACATTGACATCTGACTTCCACGCACTTGTGCCCAGGTGAGCAGTCACGTGAATACACCACACACACACACACACACACACACACACACACACACACACACCCTTCCTCCAACAAGAGAAAAAGAAGGAACAGATGAAGCAAGGAAGGAGAAAAGGAAAGAAGAAAGTCTAAACAAACAAACATCAGTAGTCTTGTGTATGTCACCGCAGTTGTTGTGTTGGAAGATACCAGTGGTCCAGTCAATCCCCAGGAAAACAGAGATGCTACAGTCACTAGAAGGATTTATGTCTTAAAAGGTGGAAGCTGCAGACACGTTCTGGTAGGGTCGCTCAGCTGGACCGGAAGGGGAGGTACAGAATTCAGTTTCCTGCTGTGTGATGCTTCCAGTCTGTGTGTTCAGTGGTGACAGATTATACTCCATCTATCCCCACCTGTGCAGGAGCAGCAATCTGGACACAGTCCCTACCCAGCCACCCGCTGACTGCTCACAGTTCCCTTGGGTCTTGGTGACATTAACAAACTGATCTCAGTCTGATCCCAGCTTGAAAGATAACAGTCTAGTATGAAGCATCCTTGCACAGGCGACTCAAACTCAGCCGAGTTCCATTTGAAACCCAGCACCAGTCACTTCGGGATGCCCCTGTCATCCCCTGTGCAGTGGCGGGAGCGTTCCCTGGTGCTGGGAGGTTAATCAGTTCTGCATATTCTCTGTGGTTTCCCTGGGAAAACAGATCATGAAAGATGACCGGCTGAACCCAGCAGCCAGAAACAGTTGCCCAAGCTTTAGACTTGGCTGTCCGATTCTGCCAAGATGGTTGGGGGTTTTTGCACTATAAAGGGAAAGACACTAATTATCCAAGGAATGCAGAAGCTAGAAAGACGCTCCAGGGGGAGAACACAATTAATAGTCCTATCTGTGGGTGCAGAACACAGATTTGCAGTTCTGACCGCCAAGACGCAAATGTGGTAGAGTTCATTCCCAATTCTGTTTGACCGGAGCTGCTCTCAAGGGTAGCATTTAGTCATCCAGTGGTTCCCCTTTTGCTTCAGAAGGAAGGAAGAAACGAAGGGAGGGAGGGAAGGGAGGGAGGGAGGGAAGGGGTGGGGGAAAGGAGGGCAAGCAGCAGGGTACTGGAGAGATGCTAGCTGAATTATGGAGTGTCCATCCAGGAAAGGGGGAGCAGCTTGAGGGCTCAGCCAAGGAGAACACTAGAAAACAATAAATTATTTTGGCTGCTGAGAATAAGGGCTTGTTGGCTGGAAAGGCTCAGGATGGAGTGCCTGGGAAGGCAGCGAAGGAGTACAGTAGGGTTTTGATTTGAGGCCAGCCTTTTAAAGTTTTTTAAAGACAGCTGGCTCTGTGGCTGCAGCTCCAAGTCTTCTGTCTGCAACTCCCCTGGGGCCACACAATGCTGCCCCAGCTTAGGTCTTTGCCACCTGGAGTTTGTGTGCGGGAGGGGGAGGGGCGTGGGCCTGTGTTTCCTGTTCTAACTTAAGCCATTTGTATATTTATTAAATCTCGGATCTGTGAATGCATGAGAACTCAGGGGATTAGCACACCTCCAAATGTCATGAGCACAAGAGAGAAAATACACACGCGTGCGCTTGCGCGCACCTGTATACATACACACACACACACACACACACACACACACACACACACACAAGTTCTCTCGTTTCTCCCAATCACGCAGTCTTCTTTGTGGAGTTTTTGCTCAGCGGAAGAAATCCTTGGACACCCAATCTTGTCGAAATCACTCCTAATTAATACCTTCCGGCTTCCCCACCGAAAGGGAAACAATTTACAATTAAGTCAAGCCGCCTCCGTGTAATCAATGTAACACCTTCTATGTGTGTTTTGAAACGTCCTCTCACATTTCATGATTCGTTTGTTTTACACGATGAGTAAACTGCAGACAATTATGGCGATAATACGGCCGAGGTGTTTGGTTTTTATCTCTTCGCAGTAAATTGTGGTTGTTCGAGCCTTCTCAGTAATGGTCTCCATCGCTCGTGTGCTCTCAATTCCTCCCCATCAGCTGGCAATAAATACAATTTTCTTTTTTTTTTTTTTTTTAAAAAAAGAATGTTAGCTTATAATAATTAGATCACCTATTCAACTGGCAATATAATTAAATAATTTCTTGGTAGACATGACTCAATTAAATTAATTACACTAACACAGATATTCTATGGTACATGCCTCGAAAATGTAATATTAAGTATATTAACTCAGTTTTGTGTCATTTTTTTCCTATGCATAGGCAAAGAGTGCTGTCTGGATAATTAAGCAGGCAATTTTGCTTTTGAAAGATGCTATCGATGGATGCAAGGATTTGGGTCCAGGGTTTTTATTAGAAGACAGTGCGCGGCTGAGGGTATATCCCAGGTAATAGAGTGCTTGCTAGCATCCACAAAGTCCTGGGATCTGTTCCCAGCAAGGCATAAACCAGAAATGGTGGTGAATGCCTGTAATCCCAGCACTCAAGAGATGGAGGCTGGAGGATCAGGAGTTCAAGACCATCCTCAGCTACATCAGGAGTTTGACTCCATCCTGGCCTACGGGAGATCCTATTTCTAATGACAACAGCAGTTAAATCTTAAAAGGCTGGATTCATGATTAAGGGCACTGACTGGTCTTCCAGAGGACTTGGACTTGATTCCCAACATCCACATAATGGCTCACAAACTCATCGCATAATGGCTCCATTCCAGGTTATCTAATGCCCTCTTCTGAATTCCTTAGAATCCTTCCACTTAGTGTACACGCACACACACACACACACACACACACACACACACACACTGTCCTGGCTAATTTTATGTCAACTCGACATAAGCTCAAGTCATCAGAGAGGAGGGAACCTCAATTGAGAAAATGCCTCCACAAGATCAGGTTGTAGGCAAGCCTATAGGGCATTTTCTTTGGCAGTGACAGATGGGGAAGGGCCTTCCCCATTGTGGATGGGGCCATCACTGGGCAGGTGGTCCTGGGTTCCATAAGAAAGCAGGCTGAGCAAGCCATGTGGAGCAAGCCCGTAAGCATCATCCTCTCCATGGGCTACATTGGCTCCTGCCCGAGGTTCCTGCCCTGCATGAGTTCCTGTCCTCACTGGGTTTGATGATGAGCTGTTATTTGGAACTGCAACTGAAATAAGCCCTCTCCTCCCCAAGTTGCTTTTGGGTGTGGTGTTTCACCACAGCAGCGGAAACCGTAACTAAAACAAATGCAGAGTAGATTCTGGGATGAGACAACTGCAACACAGCTGGGACTGTTGTCCATGAAGAGCAAGCATCTCAGCATCCAGGATCTGTTCCCTTTAGTATTCGTTTCTTGGGAGGTGTCCTCAGGTCACCTTGTGGGGAAGAACTCTTGGGCTTATGAAAGGGAGACACTCCTGGTAGGCTGTTTGTGGAGGTCTAAAAGGATTAAGACTTAAAAGAGACATCTCTGTTGGGCTAATCCACCCCCCACCTCTCTAAACCCTAAACAACCTTCTACTTTCTGTTAGTTCTTTCCTGGATGTGGCTTTAAAAATGCTATCTATCTATCTATCTATCTATCTATCTATCTATCTATCTATCTATCTATCTATCTATCTATCTATCTATCGCTAGATATATACAAATATGTGCATGTATGTATATATGTACATGTAATACTAAAGAGACCCAGCAACTTACATTTATATGTTATGCACACACACGCACACGCACACACACACACGCACACACACACATGCACACACACGCACACACACGCACACGCACACACACACACACACCACAGTCAGTGACAAAGAACCACAGGCCATGGATTTGAGAGGGGATGAGTAGTGGCAGACCTTCCTCCACAGCATCGTGAATGCTTCTCATTAATTAGGCTAGGAACACGTGTAACTAAATTGTCATTTGGGGAAAGGAAAGTTAAATGGGCTTTTAAATTTGTTTGTTTGTTTGCTTAACCCTGCTGCTTTCTGAATTTTGACTTTCATGAACCTAATTATGGCAGAGCCATCCTCTTCTGACATGCACAAGTGCAAAATATGGGGCTTGCGTGTGTGTGTGTGTGTGGGTGTGTGCGCGTGTGTGTGCGCGTGTGTGTGTGCGCGCGTGTGTGCGTGTGTGTGCGCGCGTGTGTGTATGCGTGTGTGTGCGCGTGTGAGTGTGCGTGTGTGTGCATGTGTGTGTGCGCGTGTGTGTGTGCGTGTGTGTGTGTGTGCATGTTTGCATGCACATGTGCGTGTGTGTGTTATGTGTACACACTCACACTTGTGTGTTATTCATGTGTATCTGTCTGTGTATTCACATGGGAGGCCAAAGGCCAGTGCTGGGTGTTCATCTCTTTGGTTCTCCACCTCAGTAATTTGAGACAAGGCCTCTCACTGAGCCTGCACTTGGCTAAGTGACCTGTCCAGCAAACCCCAGAGATTCCCTTGTCTTTGCTTCTGTATTACTGACCTGTTCCTGCAGTGCTCAGTTTTGTTTGGTTTGTTTTCAAACTTGATTTCCGGGGACCTAACTCCGGTCCTCATGATTGAACATTAAGCGCTTTCACATCCTAGACTCTCTCCCAGCCCTGTAGGACTTGTCTTCTTCCTAAATCCTCTCTTTCTTCCCAAAGTAGCTTTGCAAACATTACCTTATTTGTTTGTGACCGCAGCATCCACAATATTTGGCAAGGTCCTAGAGGATGGGTAGCGAGCATGTCAGGTTTGAGTTTATCTTTTACATCATCAGAGGGAGTTGGGAGATGGATGGCTCAGTTGGTGAAGTGATTGCCTTGCGAGCTCAGATCCCAGAACCCACATAAATGCTGGGCAGGCAGCATACTGAGTCTCATCCACAGAACCCTTGATTATTTTTTTAAAAAAAGGCCCAGTGTGGTGGTATGTTCTTGTAGTCTCAGCCCTGGGGGTTGGAGGCAGACATCCCTGGAGCCTTCTGGTCAGTCAACCTAGCCTACCCAGTGACTTCCAGGCCTGTGAGAGACACTGTCTCAAAAAGCAGGTGACAGGAGCTAGGAGAAGATTCGATGGATAAAGTGTTTTTGTGCAAATGTGAGGATTAGATAGAGTTCGGGTCCCCAGAATTTACATAAAATCAGGCAAGCATGATACCATCTGCAATCCCAGCATTTGGGATGTAGAGACCAGGATCCCGGGTTAGCAGGCTACTTAGACTAGGCCAATTGACAAGCTCTTTGTTTAATGGAGAGACCCTGCCTCAACAGATAAAGTGGAGAGCTATTGAGGAAAACATCTGATGTTAGCATTGGGCCTCTATATGCACACACACACACACACACACACACACGCATGTGTATGTACACATACAAAGATGCACACGTGCACCCACATACACCAATACACCAAGCATGTATACACACATTAACACACACCATAGAAACATACAACAAAGGTAGATGATGTCTAAGGAATGACAGCCACTGTTAGCCTTTGTCCTCTGCATGTACACACACATACCTGCACATATAGGTATACAGCTGTACACACACATGAACACACACAGTCACAATAGGAATCCAGGCAAAGGCAGATCTGGTCATGCAACTTTGTAGAATTCTCTCTGGTCATCTTCTCCTTTGTCTCCATTAAGTGGAGCTCTGTACTGAGTTCTGTGGACCCTGGCCAGACGTTAGATGCTATTCTTTTTGGTCAGTGTGCTTTCCGTAGTAGCTCAGAAAAACCAAACAAGACACCAGAAGGTAACCACATCCTGCTTTTGGTGCACAGCCCATTTTGAAATGTGATCTTGCCCCATTCTTCGATCCTTATTACTTCTGCTTCAGAGCCAGCACAGATGTTCTGTGACTCACGGGAATATCATATTTAGCATGTTTTCCCCAGTGAAATGTATTTATTTGGATGACACATACTGCTGTTTAAAAGCCAACTCTGCTTTGCTCTTAAACTCAGCCTCACAGACGAGAACAGAAGAGGGGAAGAGGCAGAGTGAGCTCATGTAAGAGAGCCAGCTGCTTGGAGAAGCCTTTTCAGAGCACGCTCCCAGTGAGTTCTCCATTGAGATCAGAACAACAACAGGGAGACCCATCCCAGGTGTCCCAGGGTGGGCACAAGAACTAGGAAGCTGCCTAATGGAACCAGCCTGTCCCCAGCATCTGTGGTTCACAAATATTGCCACAGGGCATAGAGGAGCACTGAAGGAGGAGACACATTCAGCAGAGAACACGCCATTATTGACCACTTGAGTTGATGTAGCATCTTGGGAGTTGATAGTGGCATTGTGGCTTTTATCCTCTCTGTAGGTCATCCTCCGGAAGGTAAAGGGACCATTAGCCCTTGAACAAGCCAGATGGTCCCCTCAGATGATAGAGGCTTAACCCTCCACACCCCTCCCCCAACTTATACGTGTGCAGACTTGGTATATTACATGAGTCTCCCGGAGCTAAGGCTCAGAACGTTCCTCGAATATAGCAAATTGGAAGGAGGGAATTTGCTATGATGGAATTAAATGTTTAAGAGATAAACACATTTTAATTATGTCTGTCTGTCTCTCTATCTCTGTCTCTCTCTGACTCTCTCTCTCTCTCTCTCTCTCTCTCTCTCTCTCTCTCTNTGTGTGTGTGTGTGTGTGTGTGTGTGTGTGTGTGTAGGTCATATGACAATCTTTTATTGAGACAAAATCCTTGTACTCACCAAGTAAACCAGTCTGTCTGGTGAGCCCCAGAGCCCCATCTTCTCTGCCCTCATCTTACCCGTGTAATGCCATACCCAGTTTTTTCTCTCTCATTTGGTTTCTGAGGATGACCCCTCAGAATGAAGTCCTTGTGCTTGCAAAGCGAGTCCTTTGCCAGCTCTGAGCCATCCCCCAGTCTCCATTTGCCTTTCATTTTCTCCTCAGTTGTATGTGAACCTCCTGACTTTGCTAAGGCCATGTGCTTTGGGGGTAGTCCCCATGGCCACTGCTGGAGTGCAACCCCATAAGCTTGCTCACATTCTCTCTCGCCTCCCTCCCTCTCTGCTTGGTTGCACAGTCTGAGATCTTCCTGTTTCCCAGGCATGTTCCTGCACCCTGTCCTGTATCTGTAAACTCAGCGCTTTCCCAGTCCTCCCCACAGTAACCCCCCCCCCCAGCTCCTTAAGAGAATAGTGAATTATCCACCACTGATCATCATGAACCTTACTCCACTTCCCCTCCATAGAAAAGGATCTGCACAGTGCTTTGTGCATTGGCTCCCTACTTACAAGCATTGCTACCCTCTCTCAAGCCCCATCTAGACACCCAGAAGAACGTTACGGTTTGAACATAAGTATCTCCCACGAGCTAATATGTTGGATACTTGATGTCCAGCTTGTGTTATTCTGGGTAGTTCCGATAACATTGGGAGGAAGGACCTAGCTGGAAGAAACAAATCGTTGTGAGTGAGTCCCTTGTCTGCTTCTTGATCTCCACAATGCAAGCTAGTCTGCTTCCTCAAGGTCCACCCAACACAAACTGAGCCCTCTGAAATCCAGAGTCTAAACCAATCCTTTCTTCTTTTACGTTTTGTCAGATATTTTGTTGAGGTGACACAAAAGTAACTGATAGGCAGGACAGGCACTTGATTGATGGGCAGTGGATCATGAATAGCAACATGGAGAACCAGGAAGGGGGATGACAGTTGTCTCTGTAGAAATGGTCTCAGATAATGGCACAGGAAGAGTCAGTCTTCCACACAGCACTCTTTAATCTATTCTCTGCCTAGTCACAACCCAAGGTCCTGGTGCCCGGTGCCCAGTACCCTGTGCAAATCATGGGAATTTGCCTTCCTCGTTCATGCATATTTAGTTTTGGTTTACTGTTCCCCTCCTACCTCACTCTTCTTCACAGATCTCAAAGCACCTGTCCCTACTACACACTACCACCCCTTGTATCCCCACCTTCTCCACTCTTATATCAAGGGGTATTCTATTGCCTTTTCCACATCATGGTCTTTGTTCTAGTTTCCTAACCTCCCCCCATACTTTCTCCCACCTAAATACACATACAATTAACCATTAGAGGCTGGGATCTGCATAGGATCCCAAATTAGTAAAGTGTCCATTGTTCTGCCCTGGACATTAAAAGATTGGTACTGTTTTCTGTAGATGTCGTGATGGTGGTGGTTATGCAGTTAATGATAAGAATGTTGATTATGATGATGTTAATGCTGATGATGAAGAGGGTTATGACATAGCAATGATGATGATGACGATTGTGGTGATGGTATTGAAGATGCGGGTAGTGATGGTGGCATTGATGATGATTATGGTGATGGTATTGATGAAGATGGGGTGGTAGTGATGGTGGTATTGATGGTGATATTGATGATGATGGTGGTGTTGGTACTGGTGTTAATGGTGGTATTGATGATGGGGGGTGATGGTATTGATGGTGGCATTGTGATGGTTGTCATGACAACAGTGGTAATGATGTTCATGATGATGATATTGATGAAGATGATGGTGATAGCAGGAAGATGGCAGGGTGATGATGTTGAATACGGTGATGAAGTAATAGCAATGACAGTGATGATGTTGAAGATGGAGGTGGTGGTAAAGGTGAGGATAGTGGTGGTGATAACAATGGCCAATATTGAAAGGCACCCTCCCTAACTCATTTAGTCTTCAAAATTCCCTTATGGACCAAATGTGAGTTTTAAATATCAGGAAACCCTAATGATGTTGAGGTCCTGGAATGGAATCCAGGGCCCTGTTAGGCAGGAGTTCCGCTTCTGAACCACATTCCCAGCCCTCCATTCCCCTTTGTTTTTCCAGACAGGAACTTGCTATGTATCCAGAGTCAAACTCACAATCCTCCCATTTCTTACTCCGAGGATGGATGATGGGGAAACCCCTGCCATCCCTTGACATTACACAGGGTGCCAAATGTTCTTGTGTTTCATCTACCAGATGAAGAAAACGAGGAACCAGATTTCTAGATACCTTGTCAAAGATTCTAGATAACCTATCAGCACAGATCTGGAAAAGGCAGACTGCATTCTCTATCTCCAGAACTACTTGTACTCAGTCAGAACATGAACAGTGTAGGAGCTTCAGAATCTCCATGGTGACGCCTAGAGACGAGACAACCTGTGCTAATAAGGACTAGCACCATTATGGTACAGGACTCCTGCCAGGAATGACGGTGGTCTGGAAGGTGAGGGGAGAGATCCCCAGCAGGCCACACCTTTTCTAAAAAAAAAAAAAAGAAGAACCTTGCTCTGGTGAGAAGGTTAAATCCATGAGATCTTTCATGCAAGCATAAAAACTTGAATTCAGTCCCCAGGAACCACATAAAATACTGGACATAGTGGCATGGGCTTGTGAGGCCAGTGCTGGCATGGTTTTCTGGGGCTCATCAGCCAACCAACTTAGGCTATCTGGTGGACTGAAGGAGCATGGCTCCCATAAGCTCATATATTTGAATTCTTCATCCCTAGTTGGCAAAACTGTTTGGAAAGGATTAGGAGGTGTGGCCTTGTTGGAGGAGGTGAGTCATGTGACTCGGGGTGAGCTTTGAGGCATCATAAGTCCATACCATTTTCTGGTCTCTCTTTTCTTCCTCCCTCCCTCCCTCCCTCCCTCCCTTTCTCTGCTACATGCTTGCAGATCAAGATATAAAGTCTCAGCTACTGCTTCAGTGCCATGCCTGCCTGCTGCCACGCTCCCCATGGTGGTGGTCAGACTGACCCTCTGAAGCTCTAAATCCCACCCCCAATAAACTCTTTCTTGTATAAGTTGCCTTATACAAGTTCAAGGCCACAGTGTCTTATCATCACAACAATAGAAAAGTAATTAATGACAGGCTAAGTAACTAAGACAGAATAATTGGGACAGCCTCAGGTCCCAGTGATAGGAGCTATCTCAAAACAATAATGTGGATGACACTTGAGTTATGACACTGAAGTTGACCTCTAGCCTCCACATATACAGAGAGAGATTCATATATGTACACATATACATTATGTATACTTATACATGTATATACACACACACACATATATATATATATATATACACACATATATATATATATGTGTGTGTGTGTGTGTGTGTATGTGTATATACACATATACATGCACACACAATTTTAAAACATTATCTTACACTGCCAAGAGCAGTGGTGCATGCCTTTAATCCCAGCCCTTGGGAGACTGAGACAGGTGGATTCCTATGAGTCTGAGGCTAACCTGCTGTACATAGAAAGTTTCAGACCAACCAGGATTAAATAGAAAGACCCTGCTTTTAAGTCTTATATAAAACAAAGTGTTATTAGCAAGACTATCTAACAATGCAGATGAGGTGCCTTAAGCCTTGTTCCTAACACCCTCAAAGCCCAGACACAGTGACTGCACAGGCTCTGGTCTCAGGAATCCCAAGGCTTCAGAGAATTCCACTGGGAAACTCAGTGGTCCTAGTTTTACATAGGTAATACTGGCCACCACTTTTCTTTTCCTGCCAGGGACTTTTCTTATCAGTTTTAATCCTCACAGCTACCTTCAGGGGGAGGTGTGATTGCCTTCATTTTATAGTTGAGGAAATAGAGGCTCAGGCAAGCTTTGCAGTCAGCCTAAGTTCACATCCTCTAAGCTGGTGGCAGAGCTGGGATTAGAGCCAGCACAGCGTGACTCGGAGAACCCACTCTGTCCCAGATCCACTGCCTGCTCCGTGCTCATTGCCCCCATGAAAGTGAGAGCCATCGGTTTGTCTTTGTTGGCAGCTCTGACTCATTTACCCTCTCAGACCCAGAGGGCTCCGGTGCGGCCATCAGGTGTCATCTCCTTTGGAAGCACCTGTGTGGCTGCTCCTGTCCCCACGCCCCATTCATTTCCCTGCCCCTCAGGTTACGTTTTGAGTCCACTAGGCTTCTCTTCTTTATTTTGACTGCTGCCAGCTTGAGCCAGATGGAGGTCTGGAGCTGACTCATCTGTACTGCCTCTCCCCAGGTCCCACTGAGGCACCCTGACAGCCTGGGTCACAGCTGGAGAATGGCATCCTCTCCAGCACAGTGGCCGTTTGCATGGACAGGTCCCAGACTCCTGCCAACCAACCGTCCCCACATCATCTGCAAGGTCTCGCCGGCCTCTCAGGTATATGCCATCTGCTCCCAGTGATTTATCTGAGTCCCCTTTCCTTCCCATCTGGCTTATAACATGCTGAGATGGACCATGGCTTGATCTAGTACCTGTCTGGAAGCTATTCACTAGCTCTGGAGACTGAGGTCGGAGGTCTGTTCTATCCATTAACCAATTTCTTCTCATCCTTTTTCCTATAGAGACTGACTGTGAGTCAGGCTATCCTTTCCAAAGGTGGAGTGGCCACCAGGCTGCTGGACAGTGCTTTCCTAGTGGGGTACTGGCCTTGTGCTATGATCAGAAAGGTTTTGCTTTTGACTAAGGGGATCCCAGTGAAGCTGTCCTGAGGCCCTGGGTCTACCACTTACTGCCCATGCTGCCTAAATTGCTCTTCCCATGCTCCGTCAGCATGAAGCTTTGGGGATCACCAGACAGATTCCACAGGACTCAGAGAGTGGTCCAGGATGTGCCCAACAGCCTTCTCTTAGACGTTTTCTGGGTGGCACCCGTGGGGAAAGCCCCCAGTACTCCTAACAACAATCTCATTTTTAAAATACCCTCCCCTCCTCCAATATCGGAATTGTGCTGGCTACTTTGTATATCAACTTGACACAAGTTAGAGGGGACCTCAGTCGAGAGAAAGATTCACAAGATAGGCCTGTAGGCAAGCCTGCAGGGGGGTCCATTTTCACGCTTGATGGATTATGTAGGAGTGGTGCTGCCTTGTCCTGGGGGGGAAGGGGCTAGGTGCTGAAATAAAGCAGGCAGAGCAGTCCAGGAGGAGCCAGCCAGGAAGTGGGACCCTCCATGGCTTCAGCGCCAGCTCCTGCCTCTGGGCTCCTGCCTTGCCATCTCTTGGGCAATGGACTCAAAAGCAGTAAGGTGAAAGATGCTATGTTTAAAGCAAGTAAAAATTATGGTATTGGCGAAAAAAATCAGGTAAAATCAGGCACATGCTTCTTATCCCACAGCTCCCTAATCAGCTAGCCTCACTATATCAGCAAATCCCAGGCCAACGAGGTGCCCTGTCTCAGAAAAACAAGGGAAAAAACACTCTGGAGGAATGCTACCTGGGGTTGACCTATGTCTCCCTGTCTCTGTCTGTCTGTCTGTCTGTCTGTCTGTCTGTCTGTCTGTCTCTCTCTCTCTCTCTCTCTCTCTCTCACACACACACACACACACACACACACACACACACACAACACACACACACACATGCATACACAATGATGCTTTTTAAATCCAAACCTGATGGTACATCCTCCCTGTACTTGGGAGGCTGAGATGAGAGAATCATCAATTCAAACAAGCATAGGCTACAGAGCAAGACACCGTTTCAAACAAAGAAGGATGCTGATATGAATGCCAAAACAAAGAATGGTGCCAATACATGGAGAATGAAAACCAAAAGGCAGAGAGGACTGGGGATGTATTTCAGTTGGAAGAGTGCTTGCCTAGTATACACAAAGCCCTAGATTCCATTCTTAGTACCACATTAGCCAGGCATGGGGTCACATACTTATAATCCTAGCACTTGGGATGTGGGGTTTCAAGGCTATCCTCAGCTACATAGTGGGTTTGAGGCTAGCAAGAGATACAGGAAATCCTCTCTCAAAAATAAGGACATGTTAGGGCTGGAGAGATGGCTCAGTAGTTCAGAGCACTTGCTGCTCTTGCAGAGAACCTGGGTTTAGTTCCCAGAACCCACATGGTAGCTCACAACTGTCTGTAGTTAGGGGGGATTTGATGCCCTCTTCTGGCCTCTGAGGGTACTGCACACACGTAGACGGTATACATACATGTAGGCAAATCCACTCTTACACATAAAATACACATTTAAAAGATTTTGAAAACATAAGGACATAGAGAAAGAGAGGCACAGAGATTAAGTCAGACAGTTGTCATCCCTCAATGGCACTTTTGAGCTCTAAATTCTTGATGTTTCAGTTCTACAAGCCAACAATCCTTTTTTTTTCTGTTTTGCTTCAGTTAGTGGAACTCAGGGTCCTGCTGAGAGTCACCAAAGTGTGAGATCAGTCTAGGCTCTGGTTCCCCATGGAGCTTCCTTGTGAGTTCCTGGAAGTATTTCCTACTTTGGTATCATTGAAAGATCCCTTCTCACTGGTTAGAGAGTCTCTTGTAAGCTACACAATAAAGCCTCATTCAGCCCAACTGTGTCTCCCGAGTTTCACAGGAGTGTTTATTTCTGTCTGAATAACATGTTTTATTTTGTTTTGCTTCCTTTTAGTGATCAGAACTCTGAAAGTACCATCCTACTGCATGCCTCCACAAGACAGCTGACAGCCGTGTTTATGAAATGGAAGTTTGTTGAGGCAATTGATAGTCCTACTGGGTGCCAACATTCAATATTGGCATTGGGAATATACTGTGAATAAGACAAGGCTCCTGGCTCCATTTTCATTTCCAGAGGGACACAGATGAACGAGCAAACAAGTGAGTGCTCAGCAAAACTTCCAGTGGCAGTCAGTCTCAGGGAACTCAACAGTAAATGAGAGACTGGGTACCCCTGCAGACCAGGTGGGTACCCTGCAGACCAGGTGGGTACCCCTGCAGACCAGGTGGGTA